>NC_043703.1:131570151-131579636 GCF_006229205.1 Suricata suricatta
CCGCCGCCGCCGCCGCCGCCGCCGCCGCCGCCGCCTCGCCACGGGGGGGAGGGGAGGGAGGGACCGAGAGGAGGGGGAAGTGAAGGGGAGGGGACGCCACGGGGTGGGGGCAGGTTACCGCCCCCAGCGACGGGCTTGCAAGGCCGAGTGGGCCGGGCCGGGCCGGGGGAGGTCGCTGCAGGGCCAGCAAGGACTTGGGGAGGGCGGTGGCTTGGGGGCCCTTGCTGGAAGTGGAGGACCCTAGGGCAAGGGTCGTGGTCGTAGCGGAGGCCTGTACTAGCAAACTCGGACCTGGTGCTGTTAGAGAATTGGTGTGGGGTCAGAGGCTCAGGCTCTCCGGAGCCGCTGCTGCCTCAGCCAGCGTACCCCGTCACCTGGCCACCTCCAAGACAGGTCTTCCTCCCTGTTCTGTCCCAAGGAAGCCCCTGAATTCAAGACCTCTAGCACGTGGGCGCCAGCCTCGGCAAACACTTGGGTACAAATAAATGCACGCCGCAGAACACCTTCCTCGTGGTGATGTTAATGCAGTGGGCCTGTAGCCTGCACACCTTGGGGCCAGGAGAACCCCAGGTGCTTCCAGCATCCCCAGGGAAACCCCCAGCTGGAGACAAGTGTAGAAAAACTCACGCCCTCCCAAGTTTACCCCAACAGGATTCGTCTGTCTGCGTTAACCCCAAAACTGGGCTGAACAGAACCCAGTCCCCCACACGTGGAGGCCTTGCCTCTAGACAGGCCCTACACAGTGCTGCCCTGCCAGGAAATGAGGCCCTTAGAAAAGCGGGGGAGGGGTTCGTTTTGCCCATAGTGGAACAGGACCCTACATCTCACCACCAGCCACAAAGGAGATAGTTTCAGTCACTTTGCCATTGATAGACTGTTAACTAGTTATGTGCCTAAAGCTTTTAAATCATTATTATTTTCCCATGCGAATTCTCTAGGCAACCCCTGTGTTCTCAGCCTCCATTCCTTTACAGGAAACAACAAAAAAACCAAATAGAGTTGAATCTTAGCTGGCAATCCCCCAAATGAACGCAAACAACCTTCTTTGAAAAGCCAATCCATTCCTAATTATTCCCAGACATTGTTGTATAATCAACATAAATATGATCCCTCACCTCCGAGGGCTGTTTGGAGTTTCTGGTGATTTACAGCTGCATGTTGGTGACTCCAAGTGTAGGGTCTGTGCAGGGATGGGAAGTGTTCCCAGAAAAGAATGTGTTTTGTTTGTATGGTGATGGCATTTGTGATGGTCTGTTATCACAAATTACTAAGGTGAAAAAAATAATTTTCTACATAGGCAAAGTAAAAAATAAAAATAACTTTGCCTGAATTACCTTGTGTGTGACCCAAGTTTCTTCAGATATAAAATGGGAACATTAATTCCATTTCACAGGTGAGTTGAGGATCAGTTATGATGTGATATATCAAAATTCTTTACAAATCATTCAGCATAGAGCACTATGCAAACAACAGGTGTCTGTTGCCTTTTATTAACTCCATAATGTTTCAGATTCCCAAGGGCTTTATGCCATGTGTACAATGTAAGCCTCTGTTAGCTCTTCTCACCCAGAGAAAAAAGCAGAAGTGTTCTGTTATGCACACTGAATCGTTGTTGTTTATCATAATCCTTTTACTGGAGATCCCACAGAAAACATATTGTGACAGATCTGACATCACTCTCTCCATTTCTGTGCTGACACATAAATAGGTTGAATAATTCACCTGGAGCCCTCTAGTAAACTGGTAGCAGTATTGGGATGATAATTCAGCCCTTTCCTCTGGCTTAGAATTCTATAACCCAGGAAGCCTTTTTCCAAGTGAAAAGGCCACATGAAAACCATAAACTACAAAGAAATGGATCATAAACTTTTAAGGCTTTGACCACTCCATTATTTTTAAATAAATGAGCAATTTTTCCCCTTCAAAATATTTCTGTATTTCTGTTAGTTCTGTATTTCTGTCTTCATTTCCCCAGCTGTGTGCACCTTACCAGGTATCTGTGGTGATTGTACTAACCATAATTAATGGGCAAAAGGTGCCAAGAAAACTTTCTCCATCCATACCCACCTCGTTTCCTTGGGAACAGTCTTATCCAGAAGTCCCTCATGAAAGGCCTCAGAGACTTGGGGGGTGAAACAGGAAGTAGGATCATGCCAGAACCCAGGGCCTTTTCCTTCCTCTAGATTCTGTATATTCAACCTCTTCAACCTCCCGCTCCTGGGCCAGTGTCTTCTACATAGTATATGCTCAATATCTGAAAGCATAAATACCAATGAGGGGCTCAGTGTAGCTAGAGAACTAGGTACTGATTTGAATGCAAGGACATTCTCTATCAAACTTATATACCTCCTAATATCAAAGACCTATTGCCATAATGAAGTTTAGCAAATGTTTGGAGATTAAAAGAAACCCTCAAATCAGAGAAAGGGTGGAAAAGGCTTTACCTTCAAAGAAAGCAAAGGTACCTCTACTTCCAGAGGCTGTGTGGTTCCGATCACCACAAACTTGCCGTCCACCAACCCAAACATCACTTCTAGTTTGGCTATGTAGCTTAAGACCTTGAGCAAGATACTTACCTTCTCTAAGCCTCAAGTTCTTCAAAATATGATTAGGGAATGAGACCTATAGCAAAGGTTTGTGCTAAAAATTATATATATAAAGTGTTTGGCACATGTTAAGAGTTTCCTATGCATTAGGTCCCTTCTCTCTATGCCAGCCACCCTCACCACTAAGGAAAAAGTGTCTCTCAGACCTTGCCAGAAATCCCAGGGTGTTGGAAGCCATTTTCTGAACTCACTAAGTTGAGAAAAAACTCCTTGTGAAGTAAGACAGGTTTGCAAGGCCTCCTGCTGTAAGATGGCAACCGATGTCTACTCCCCACTCAATTATTTTTTCTTGAGCACTGACCCCAAGGCGCCTTGTTGACTGGTATCAGGAGTGACTTGCCCCCTTATCCTAAAAATACGCTAATTGTACCTTATGAAGGAACTTATTATAGGAATTTCTTCTTTTGTGATTATAGGAGCAAATATTACATTTCCTGAGAAACCTGTTTTACTTCCCCTCAAGAAAACAGGCTATTGATCCCTGCTCACAAATAATTAACTCTTGGCCTTTGTTATGCCAAAAACATTGCCCTGTATTTCAATGCTAAAGATACCTTCCTTCCCCATATGATAAGCATCTAAGTCACCTACATCAATCACTGTTGATAAAGATTATGCATGAGTCTTCCACCAATCTATGTTCTGAAAAATTTTTATATACCAAAGAATTTGTCATCAGAAATCATTGTCTAAGGCAATTGCCACTTCTGTTTTGTACCCCATACATTTTTTTCCATAAATAAAGCTGACTCTCAGGTCAGTGCAGAGATGCCTGCCTGGTGGTCAGAAAGAAACTCGAGACTCTCATCTCTCTTGTGCCAACACCATCCATCCTTCAGGGAGCCCTGGACCTGCTGGAGCTGGACTCCAGCACTAGGGCAAATCCAGCCTCCTGTGGGAAAAATTTCCTGGCATGGCTGTGAAATCATGGTAAGAGGGGGGCACCTGGGTAGCTCAGATAGTAAGCATCCAACTCTTGATTTCGGTTCATGGTGAATATGGAGCCCACTTGGGATTCTCTAGCTCTCTCTCTCTCACTCTCTCAAAATAAGTAAATAAATATTAAAAAAAAAAAAAGAAGAATCACAGTAAGAGATCGTCTAAAGGACCAGTGTGTTTATGTCAGTTTCTAGCATTCCCTCATTTAGCTGAAGAGAAACAGACGCTCAAGAAAGTAGTAAATGGGGACATCTGGGATACTCAGTCAGTTGAATGTCCAGGGTCATGAGATCAAGCCTCAGGACAGGATCCAAGCTGAGCATGGAGCCTGCTTATGATTCTCTTTATTCCTCTCTCTCTCTCTCTCTGCCCCTCTGCCTTACTCACACTTTCTCTCTAAAAAAAGGAAGGAAGGAAGGAAGAGAAGAAGGAAGGAAGGAAAGAAGAAATAAATGAGACATAGTTGATTTTTGTCTCATTCTGAGGATAGAGTTTTCATACAGGTTCTACAGAGCTGCCCACGGAATCTAGAAGCTTTGCGATATTGAATTCAGGAAAGGAACTTGGGTGGGAGAAAGGTGTCTAGAATCTAATCTGAAATTAGATGCCAGGTTTTGGATAAAGGATTATATCTTATTGTTTGTGTTTTCTATGATTTGTTTCTCTTTCTTTTTTTTTTCTTTTCTTTCACAAACTTGTTTTGTTATTTAGTACAATTCTTTTGGAAAAAGGCCAGCCTGTGTCAGTCTAAGGAGGTCCTAGGTTTTAAAGGCACGTGTGAATGTATCCTAGGAGAAAGCTAAGCATATAACAGCAAGAATCAAAGCAGGAGCCCCCGAGGGAAAGGAAAGGAGTATCAGGAGTTTTGTAGCTTCTAGAGTCAAGCAGCTTCTCCTATCCATCCCTGTGCTGAAAATATGAAGCTCAGGGCTAATCCCAGGAGGTCTTGGTTTTTGGAAATGTGTGTTCTAGGATTCCATGGTATTTTCATGGCCTCAAAAGGGATCTGGCTCAGCCACTGGGTTGCATCCATAGGAGTTTCCTACTGTAGTGACAGCATTGCTTCCAGGTAGCAGGAAAGGGACAAGAAATCACAATGGGAACAAGCATGAACCCCTGTAAGGTTGTGAACTAATTGATCTTAAAGCTTCCCTTTTTTAGCCAGCATATTGCTATAAACTTGAACGGGAGATGGCTTGGCTGGGCAGAGTGTAGAGTTAGGAAAAAGAATTGTAAGGGGCAAGGGAAATGTCTGAGGGATTTAACAGGGAGTGTTTATAGGAATGGCACAGGCTGCAGTAAAGAGCACTGCACTGGGTGGGAAGGGTCTAGGCAGGAGATCAGTTGGTAGGTTGGTGAGAAGGGATGATGGCTAGACCTAGGATGGAGGCAGGGGGATGGGAGAAAAGTAGAGGGATCTGAGAAAGATTTAGGAGGTAGGGGCTATGGGAACCGACGACTTTGGAGAGGCAGAGTATGAGTAACTGGGTGGGGAGAGATAAAATGCAGTGAGTTTAAAATACTGTAGGGGAGGGGGACACCTGGCTGACTGAGTAGGAAGAGCATGCAACTCTGATCTCAGAGTCTGAGTTCAAGCCTTACATTGGGTGTAGAGATTACTAAAACATAAACTTTAAACCTTTTTTAAGTGTTAATTTTTGAGAGAGAGAGAGGGGGAAAAAAAAGAGAGGTCATGAGTGGGGGAGGGGCAGAGAGAGAGGAAGACAGCACAGGAAGTGGGCTCTGTGCTGACAGCAGTGAGCCTGACACAGAGCCCGATACTGGGCTCCAACTCACGAACCATGAAATCATAACCCAAGAAAAGTCAGATGCTCAACCAACTGAGCCATCTCAGTGTTCCTAAATCCTAAATAAATAAACTTAAAAATTAATTAATTAATTAATTAATTAAAAATACTGTAGGGGAGGCAATTTGAGGGAGGAGGGATAGTTGACAGGTTTAATGTTAAACGAACTGTGTTTGGGGCGCCTGGGTGGCTCAGTCGGTTAAGCCTCCGACTTCAGCCCAGGTCAGATCTCACGTTCGTGGGTTCGAGCCCCGCATCAGGCTCTGTGCTGACAGCTAGCTCAGAGCCTGGAGCCTGCTTCCGGTTCTGTGTCTCCTTCTCTCTCTGCCCCTCCCCCTCTCATGCTCTGTCTCTCTCTGTATCAAAAATAAATAAAACATTAAAAAAAATTAAAAAAAAAAAAAACCGAACTGTGTTTGAGGTCCCTTTGGAAACATCCAAGTAGATGTTTCCTCTTTAGGAAAGAGGTGAATGAATAGACCGAGAGATTAGAAAAAAAGATCTGGACTGGAAATAGCCTCTTCTGTGTCACCATCTACACAGAGCCTGGCCTGTCTTGTCTAAGGAGTAAACCAAACCCTGGCCCCAGGGGAAGAAGCAGGTTCCCTGAGTCCTTCAGCTTGGGAAAAAACAGGTTTAGCAGGTCCGGGTTCAGGAGATCAGAGTCCAGGTCCAAATGTGCAAACAGGCAGGGCATGGGCAGAGAGCCACACAAGTGACTGACCAAGACAGACAGCAAAGACAAAGGGGAATGCCCAGGGCTGACCATCTCACAAGGGTCATTCTCAGATTGAGAGAGTTCTGCTCTCAGCTCTGGAAAAGCAGCCAGGGCTAGGGAGAAGGAAGGAGGAAAGCCAGAAAGAACAGAAGGGAAGGGATCTAGTCTGAAAAAGCAACCCTGACTATTTCCTACCTTACCTCCTTGCCTCTAAGATCGTATGGTGGGTTGAAAGGTAGTCTCCCAAAAGATATGACTTGTGAATGGGATCTTATTTAGATAAAGGGTATTTTCAGATAAAATTAAGTTAAGGTTCTGGAGATGAAATCATCCTGGATTAGAATGGGCCCTAAATCCAATCACAAGCATTCTCATGAGAGACAGAAGACAGAGTGAAGAGAAGTCCATGTGAAGGTGGAGGCAGAGATTGGAGCTACTCAACCATAAGCCAAGGAATACCAAAGACTGCCAGCAACCACCAGATATTGGTGAAGAACTTTGCTCCCTCAGAGCTCTCACAAGGAATCCAGGAAGTCTGGGTGGCACAGGCAGTTAAGCATCAGACTCTTGATTTTGACTCTTGATTTCATTAAAAAAATTTTTTTAATGTTTTATTTATCTTTGAGAGAGAGAGAGAGAGAGACAGCTTGAGCAGGGGAGGGTTAGGGAGAGGGGGAGACACAGAATCTGAAAACAGGCTCCAGGCTCTGAGCTAGCTGTCAGCACAGAGCCCAAACGCGGGGCTCGAACCCACAAACCACAGGATCATGACCTGAGCCTAAGCCAGACGCTCGACCCACTGAGCCACCCAGACGCCCCTGACTCTTGTTTCCTACTCAGGCCATGATCTCATGGTTTTTGAGTTCAAGCCCTGCATGAGGTTCTGTGCTGACAGCAAGGAGCCTATTTGGGATTTTCTCTCCCTCCCTCTCTCTGCCCCTCCCCCACTCATTTTCTCTATCTCTGTCTCTCTCCCTCTTTCTCTCAAAAATAAATAAATAAACTTTTTCTTTCTTTCTCTTTTTTTTTTTGAGAAGGAATCAACCCCACTGACATGTTGATTGCTGGGTTCTGGCTTCCAGAACTGTGGTGAAAGTATGTTTCTGTTGTTTGGAAAAACCCAATTTGTGGTAATTTGTACGGCAGACCTAGAAAACTAATACAGACAGTATCCACAGCTCAATTTTAAGTAAATATAGATTCATCCAGGAAACACTGAACACTATATGCAGAGACAAAGGGACACAGAAGAAACGGGGGACACAGAAAGAGAATCCAATACCACTTCATTTAAGTCCTGTTCAAACCAGAGATGGCAAACATTTTTGTACCAATTATATAGGACAACACCTAATCATACAGGCTGTTGTTCCCCTTTAGCCCTAGTATTAGAATAGCTTTTCAGAAAAAATGTTTATTCATTTTTTTTTACATTTATTTATTTTTGAGAGACAGAGCATGAGCAGGGGAGGGGCACAGAGAGGAGACACAGAATCTGAAGTAGGCCCCAGGCTCTGAGCTGCCGGCACAGAGTCTGACGCGAGACTCAAACTCAGGAACTGCGAGATGAGAAATCATGACCTGAGCCGAAGTTGGCCACTTAACCGACTGAGCCACCCAGGTGCCCCTATTTATTCATTTTTAAAGAGAGAGAGAGCAAGCACAAGCAGGGGAGGGGCAGAGAGAGAGAGGGAGACACAGAATCCAAAGCAGGCTCCAGGCTCTGAGCTGTCAGCACAGAGCCCAATGTGGGGCTCAAGCCCACAAACCATGAGATCATGACCTGAGCTGAAATCGGATGCTTAACTGACTGAGCCACCCAGGTAGGTGCCCCTGTACTAGCTTTTCATTGTCATTCACCTATTCTCTCAGGTGAACTGTGTCTTCGTGGTAAGATCAGTGAATTCCATAGGTAAAGGCCACTTTTGGCATTTTTTATCTTAAAAAAAGGTTTTAGTTGTAAGTAATGTGTGTAATAGCATGGGCTGAAACAAAGCCTTTTGAAAGCCAGAAAAAAAAAGTCAAAAAGATCACTTGAGCTGCAGTGCAGTGGATAGACTGTGGGGAACGGAAACAGGGAGACTAGTTAGAAGGCTAACAGTTCAAGAAGGAAGGAGGTGACAAACGTTCGGAATAGAATTGTAGCTGTCACGGTCAATGGAGATTCATTTTTAAGGCAGAGCCAACGGTTTTTGCTGAAGGATGGGATGTAGGAGATGAGAGGACAGAGTCAATAGATGACAGTGCTTCCAAACGTTTGTAGAGTGTGTGTTCAGAGGTGTTAAACAAACAACAGATGTGCTCTCGGGAACTCAGCACAGAGACACAGGCTAAAAGTGCAAATCTGTTTAGGCAGTCCATGAAATTGGGGACTGGTCAGATGAGCTGAGAGAGAGTGTAGGCAGGAGAGGCAGGTAGAAGCCTGAGCCCTGGGGCAAGCCTGCATTCGGCCAACAGGTTGTGTACTCCAGCTACATCAGAAAAATTACTACAATACCAAGCCCCACCCCCAAGAGATCCTGATTCAATTAGTGCTGAGTGGACCTGATTTTCAGTTAAAAGGAAAAAAAAGTCTCAGGTTATTCTGAAATATAGTCAAGACGGAGAAATACTCAAACCAGAGGAATACAGGTCCCAGAAACCAAATGAATAAGGGCGGGGTTCAGCTGTGACAAATCAGAGCAATAGCTCCACCACTGAATTTGACAAGGTGCCGGTCATCAGAGACCGACTCCCCTGCTACCATCTTTCCTTTGTTGGCTCCTGACTCTCCAGATACGCCGGCAGCTCAAAATGACTTCCTAGAGATTCTACAGAGTGGATGACTCCAAGGGCAGAGAGTGGGGCTTCTGAACTCCCCAGACTGATGGATGGAGACTAGAGTTTGCTCTTTTCATCAGCTCCTTTTATGTTTATCTGTGGTTTATAGCAGCTGCCCTTTCTAAAGGAAACCGAGGGGAAAAAAATAAATTTAAAAAAATAATAAAAGAGACAAGGGAAGTTTATTTGCACTTTTGATTTTAAAAAGCACAGAATATGTTGAAGGGCTCAAAGCTATACTTTGAACTCCTGGATAAATAAATCGTTGTTTATGTTTCCTTTTATCTTTGCAAAGTTTTGGAGGAAAAAGGCACGAGTATTACAGAGCTGCCCCAAGGAACTTCTCTTACAAAGCCACGCCAGGACCATATCATTAATGGCAACTAACACAGTGCTCCCCATCTAATTGTACAGATCGCAGAGCACTGAGGGGTTAACTCCAAAAAGAGGGCACCTGGAGGCGGTTTAATCTCTTTGAGGTTTTGGCAAAGGACACCCAGGACATGTCCAGCCAAATCCCATCATTGGTTCCTTTCTGTAAGTGTGTGCCCCCTGAAAGCCCTAACATCCCCCCCCCCCCCCCCCCCCCCCCCC
>NC_043703.1:131579736-131582127 GCF_006229205.1 Suricata suricatta
ACCCCCCCCCCCCCCCCCCGCCGCCCAGGCTTCTGGTATAATGGGGAGAAATTTGGACTGTGTTCTTGGAATAGAAGGCAGAACCCATGTTACAAGCCAGAATTCTGGAGGTGAAGGGAGAATAGAAGGTTCCAGAATTTCATGGAGTCTCCTTATTACCTCTGCCCTTGAACTCAGCTGCCTCCTTATATTTGGTATCCTGATCCTCTGCTCTATATTCACATAGAATCTAGGTCGGACCTGTTCTGAGTGGCCCTGAAGTCTCTCCAACAGGTCGAAGCAACCTGGAAGGTGGAGTCCAAACCTTCTGTGGCATAGGTGTTCCTGCCTCTTCCTGCTCCTCCCACTCTCCCCACAGGCAACACCCTTTCACCCCCTCATGGGCTCTCAGATCTGGACTGCAATGGAGACAGAACAATGACTCCATCCAGGAGTAGCTTGGAGGAGAAGCCTTCAGGCCTGAAGACGGCCTTCTCTGTTCTAGTCCAGCTTCTCCCAAAGCAGCTGCAGCAGAGGGCAGGCCCTGAGTCTCAAGGGACAGCGTGACTCCCAGCCAGTGGCATGTTCCTGGGATCAGATGCATTATTTATGATGCTGGTGTCAGCGTGGCTCCCAGGCACCAGGGGAAATGGAAAAGGCACTTGGGCCTGGGCTGATTAAACTAAATATTTAAACAGGAATCAGGAATTGAGGCAAAATTCATTTTTCTTCAGTAAGGCACAGAGCGCCACAAATGACTTCAAGGCTGGGGACTTAGTAAACACCATGCTGATCATAAGGGAAGACTGGAGGCGCCTGATCCTCTACTGTCAGCTCCCTGATCCTTCTCTGGAGCAGATCTCAAGGGTTTGCAGGGGACTTGGAAGTTAGAGAAGGGAAGGAGGGATGGAGGAATGGGGAATGGCTTGAGCCATTGTGGGAATGAGATTAGGAAGCACCACGACAAAAGTTAGAATTGGTTCATGCCCGGGGTGCTGGGTGGCTCAGGTCATGATCTCACAGTTTGTGGGTTCATGATCTCACAGTGTGTGGGGTCGAGCCCCGCGTCGGGCTCTGGGCTGACCTCTAGCTCAGAGTCTGGAGTCTCTCTTCAGATTATGTGTCTCCCTCTCTTTCTCTGACCCTCCCCTGCTCATGCTGTCTCTCCCTCTCTCAAAAATAAATAGAACATTAAAAAAAAAAAAAAAGAATGGGTTCATGCCTTCGGCTGCTTTTTCTTTCCCCAGAGACCTCCATTTCCTTGTCTCCCAAGATCTGTTCCATTGCATTTGTCCACATTATCATTCTTATCTTTTGATTAGACAGAAGGAGGGTGGTGGTATGTCAGGCAATCAAGACCCAACACTCTTGTCTTAATTCTTTCCATCCCACCAGAGACAGGACCCAGTCAGGAAGCCAACCTCCACCCACCTTCACACTAACACAGAGGAGACCATACACAGACAGCCCCCAAGGGAACTAGGCCCTCCATTTACAACACCCAGAAACCTCCAGAAATGAACAAAGATGAGATCTGAAAAGGAAATTTCCTGGTGGGAAGAAGCACTTGTCATTTGGTTTGGCTCTTCCCGCTGTGTTTTTTTTCCTCCCTGTGGGGTCCTTCACTTAAACTTCCACACCAGTCACCATCCCTGGCCCCCAGGGATGTGATTTTCTCGGTCCCAGCATGAACATGCTCCCTTCTCCCATCCTCCTATTACAGCTGAGACAGGTTGACATTTTCAAAATTAACTTTTATGAAAACTTAGGAAAGAAAGGGAAATAATTGCAGAAAATACAAATGAATAAGTTCAGCTCAGTTCGACATTTACTGAGAGTCTTGTGCTTTGCAACTGTGCTGTACTCTGAGTTACCCTGATGGATAAAATAGCGTTCTAGTCCTCAACGTGTCCACTACCCAATAAAAGAGGTAGTCATGAATATATGATAAGGTACAATCTAATAAGGTAAGGGCCATGTTAGCTCAAAACTGGGAGCAATTAATACGGTCTGCTGTAGGGGTAGGGCTGGCCTGAGAAGGCTTTAAGAGAAGGTAATATTTGGGGCACCTGGGTGGCTCAGTCGAGTAAGCATCTGACCGGCTCAGGTCATGGTCTTGTAGTTAATGGGTCCGAGCCCTATGTCGGGCTCTGTGCTGACAGCTTGGAGCCCGGACCCTGTTTTGGATTCTGTCTCCCTCTCTCTATCTGCCCTTCCCCCATTCATGCTCTGTCTCTCTCCCTCTTAAAAATAAATAAACAACTTCTCCAAAGAGGACATTCAGATGGCCTACAGGCACATGAAACGATGCTCAACATCACTCATCATCAGGGAAACCCAAATCAAAACCACACTGAGATACCACCTCACACCAGTGAGAGTGGCTAAAATGAACAAATCAAGAGACTATAG
>NC_043703.1:131582227-131616025 GCF_006229205.1 Suricata suricatta
TATATATATAATGGAGTACTGCATGCCAATGAGAAAGAATGAAATCTGGCCATTTGAAGGAAAGTGAATGGACCTCGAGGGTGTCATGCTAAGCGAAATAAGTCAGGCAGAGAAGAACAGATACCATATGTTTGCACTCATAGGTCTAACAGGAGAACAGGAGAAACCTAATGGAGGACCAGGGGGAGGGGAAGAGGGAAAGAGAGTTGGGGAGAGACAGGGACGCAAAACTTGAGAGACTAATGAATACTGAAAACAAACTGAGGGTTGAAGTGGGGGGGGAAAGAGGTGGTGGTGATGGAGGAGGGCACTTGTGGGGAAGAGCACTGAGTGTTGTATGGAAACTAATTTGACAATAAACTACTTAAAAATAAATAAATAAATAAACAAACAAACATTGGGGTGCCTGGGTGGCTCAGTCAACCAGTTAAGCATCTGGCTTCAGCTCAGGTCATGATCTCATGGTTTGTGGGTTCCTGCCCCGCGTCAGGCTCTGTGTAGACCGCTAGCTCACAGCCTGGAGCCTGCTTCAGATTCTGTGTCTCTTTCTCTCTCTGGCCCTCCCCTATTCACACTCTGTCTCTCTCTTTCAAAAATAAATAAATGTAAAAGAAATTTTAAAAAATTAAATAAATACACATTAAAAAAAGAGAGAGAAGGTAATAAACCTTCAATTAAAATGAGGATTTTGCCTGGTAAAGATTCAGAAAGGACATTCAGACAAAGGAAGAAGCACATAGAAAGGACCCACATGGCATATAAGAACCAACTGCAAAGTCGGTCCAAGGCCAGATTGCTAAAGACTTTGACCTAATCACATGGTGCCTATAGGCACTGGGGAGCTAACATGATTATGTTTGTGTTTAACTAAGAAGTATAGTAGTGGCTAAACTTTAAAAAATTGGCATTTTTATTTATGCCACAGTCTCCTGTGAGTTAAGCATAAATCTATTAAGTTTCTAGACCTGCAGAACTGACAATTGAGCGTGGGCTAAAATAGCATCACCCTATGAAGTGCCCAGGCTCCCTATAAGACTTATTTAATCCTTAAAGTTTATTTATTTATTTTGAGAGAGAGAGAGTGCAAGCAGGGAAGAGGCAGAAAGACAGAGAAAGAGAATCCTAAGCAGGCTCCATACTTGACGTGGGGCTTGCACGCACTCACAGAACTGCAAGATCACGACCTGAGCAGAAACCAAGAGTTGGACACTTAACCGACTGAGCCATCCAGCCACCCCCATCAGAAACATTTTTTAGGGGCGCCTGGGTGGCTCAGTTGGCTAAGTGTCCAACTTCAGCTCAAGTCATGATCTCATTGTCCGTGGGTTCGAGCCCAGCATCAGGTTCTGTGCTGGCAGCTCAGAGCCTGGAGCCTGTTTCAGATTCTGTGTCTCCCGCTCTCTCTGTGCCCCTCCCCCGCTTGTACTCTGTCTCTCTCTGTCTCAAAAATAAATAAACCAAAAAAAAAATTAAAAAAAAACATTTTTTATTTAAGAGAGAAAAAAAACAATGACATAGACACAAAATGATAAAGTAGAACTTTCTGCAGTCAAGTATATCAGTTCAAAAATTGTCACTTCTCTTGGGTGTTGGGACTGCACCCCTTTCCCTTGCACCCATCCAGGACCCGATGGGCTGCTTGGCAGAGAGGTGAGGGAAGACACTGAGGCAGAGGGGGAAATCAGAACCTCCCCAACCTTCTAGCACACCCCAGTTTCCTCTTCCTGAGATACAGCCTCATTCCACCCCTGAGTTTGTGACACCGCCCTCTCCTTAATAATACATTTTTCCCCTTAAACTAACTTAGGTTAGTTAGCTTCTATAAACCAAAAAACCCAAACAAATGAAACAAAACAAAAAACTTGAGTAATATAGCTAAGAAGATATCAGATCACAAATGCCAGTGGACTCCAGACTGAGATGAAACTTTTTTGCATGGAGACCACAGGGAGCTTCTGAAAGGTTTTAAGCAAGGATGTGACAAGCATCTTAGAAACGGTCTCTGGAGCAGCAAGGAGCACAAATCTGAGAAGGGCTAGATTAACGCAAGTAAGACGGGAAGCTAAACGGACTCCAGCTTTAGAAGGGCTCTGGCTCTGCTGCTTTTCTGCTAACCTCTATTTACTCATGTTCTCTATTTCATCTTGCATCTGAATAAACCAAAGAAGTTATGTTCTTGCTCCAGGGGGTAGACAAGAAAGTTAATCATTGTCCGAGTTTCATTCGAGGTCCCCGAATACCTGACAACATCTAAAAAGAACTGGATCCCAAACACTTTCCAGGACATGAGCCTCGAACAAACCTCACTCGACCCTGGCATCAATAACCCCTACCTTTGGTAATTTATGGAATAACATCTATTGTTCACTAGATAGTCAGTTTTGCTTGGACTCTACCCTGGAATCCTGAAGGAACATGTACCGTGGACCCCTTTCCAATAAAAACCTCTAACCCCAAGTGATGATGAGACTCATTCTCCCCTCCTTTCCTTTCAGGGTCTCTCAGACACTCTGTCTCCTATGCTCTATCACTCACTCGGTTCCATAAACTCTGTTTTAACTTCTTCCTGGCTCAAGTTTGATTTCTATCCTGTGCTAAGCCAGGGACCCTCTTGGCTGGTTCTGTGGAGGTCTCTCTGGGTCTTTGGATCTGGCCTGCTTAAGTCTAGTTACAGAAAGCATTTTTAAGTCCAGTTATTACAGAAAGCTTAAAAAAATTTACTTGTATTTTGTTTTGAGGGGGAGAGGGGCAGAGGGAGAGGGAGAGAGAATCCCAAGCAAGTCCCATGCCCAGCACAGAGCACAATACTGGGCTTGATCTCATAACTTTGAAATCATGACCTGAGCAGAGATCATGACCTGAGCCAAAATCAAGAGTCGGATGTCAAACCGAATGAGCCACCCAGGTGCCCCAGGGTTTTTTTTTTTTTTTTTTAAGTAATCTGTACACCCAATTGAACTTGAACTCACAAACTCAAGATCAAGAGTCCCATGCTCTACTGACTGAGCCAGCCAGGCGCCCCACAGAATGCTTTTTCAGTAGTCCAAGTGAGAGGTGGTTTTAAGAGCCTTCTTCATATTCTGTTCTTGACTTGCTGATTGACTTAGATTCACTTCCATTCTGAATTATTCATTAATTACCCAAGAGAGAGAAGGAAGGAATAACTGAATCCCTACAAGTGGCTACAAGATCCTACACCTCTGATTTATACCTCCACCCTTTATTCTCTGCTATGGTTCTTTGCCTGTCTCCCAGCTCACTGGGGCTCAGCCATGCGGTCTCCTGGTTATTCCCTGGCTATACCATACATTCACCAGCTTCACGGCCTTTGCAATTCTGCTTAGGCCCCAACACTCCCTCCCTCAGCTGCTAACATCTTAGCTCAAACAGTACCTTCTCATACCGGCTTCCTGCCATTCTATTTAAAATTGTAACTTCTACCCAACTCCCCAGGACTCCCCATTGCTTCCTCCTGCTTTATTCTATCTGACATACTACATATTTCACTTATTTGTTATCCGTTCCTTCCATTGAAAACGTAAGCCCTTTGAGGATAGGTATGTTTGTCTGTCTATATTGTCGACTGATGTCTCCTCAAGGTCCAAAAGAGCACCTGGCAGGCAGATGATAATCTAGAAATACTTAACTGATTTAATGAGTGAACCTAATTTGAAGCTGTATTGGAGAAAGTCCTTCTCATCTACTATGCTGTCAAAGGTATTGTGTGCATAAAAAAAATTATTGTCACGGGTTCTTCAGGATCTCTGCAATTAAGTAAGATAGATTTCTTAGCACAGTATTCAAGGATAGTCCTTTAAAATCTTTCCCTGGGGTGCCTTACTCAGCCAGCAGAGCATGTGATTCTGGATCTTGGGTTTGTGAGTTTCGGCCCACATTGGGTGTAGAGATTACTTAAAAATTAGGTCTTTTTAGTTTTTCTTTAAATATTTATTTTTGAGAGAAAGAGAGAGACAGTGTGAGCAGGGGAGGGGCAGAGAAGGAGGGAACAGAGGATCTGAAGCAGGCTTTGCACTAACAGCAGTGAGCTGATGTGGGGCTCGAACTTACAAACCGTGAGATCACGCCCTGAGCTGAAGTTGGATGCTCAATCAACTGAGCCATCCGGGTGCCCCTCAAATTAAAAATCGTTTTTGAAAAAAAATTAAAAAAATAAATACATTAATTAATTTAAAAACTCTGTCCCCAATTGTCCCTTCTTAATCTCCTGTCCCAAGCTTCTTCAGGTACTCAACCCACCAGCACCTTGAACCCCTCGGGCCTGACTTAGCCTTGACCTCCCACATCCACATTCTCAGGACCTGGCCTTCCCTCTCTTTGCCTCCACTGAAGTAAACTCACAGTTTTGACAAAAGTCCTCCTCAGGGCACAAACCCTTCATCACACTATTGTAACACCACAGTTGTTTGGGCCTGTCCCTCCACTGTTTCAAAGGGCTCCAAACCCGGCTGATTATCAGGACCACAAGGCAATTTGTTTTCTCCTTGTTTTTCTTTTTTCCTAGACTCCAGACCCCACCTTAGACCTATAAAATCTGTCTCTTTTTTGGTATGACTGGGGAAAAAAGATGATCAAAATCTACTTGGCAGGTTAAACTGCGGGCAGTGGCCACCCCTAGACTTGATTCTACACATTTTATTTAAAAAACAAAACCAAAAACCACAGAGGTACAGAGAAATGCAGGCTCTTGCTTCAGGTTTCACAAAGCCAAGCAGGAGAGAGGAAGGCATCCTAATTCAGGGCCCAGGACTGCCAGCATCCTACACAGACTTCTCTCCCAGTGTGGGACCAGGCCACACCCTCCACTAATCTCCTGACTGCCTTTGTTTGAGTGGAGCCACTTCATTAGCATGTAACAATGGAGACATCCAAGGTGCCCTCCTGTTTTCCATTTACGATTTAAGTGCCGGCAATCACCAGGCGCCTCCATTGTCATTGCAATTAGCTGAACTTAATGGTCTTTTATTAAAACTATAAGGTTTTCCCTCTCTCATTCCTTCCCCCCACCAGGTTATCGGCAGAATGAATTCTGGAATATACCAATCACCTTTTCAGGAATGGCACATGGAAGCTTCTTTTAAGTAGTACTATTATCATTGTGATTAGTGTGATATTGAGCCCTTCCTTCACTTCTTTGAATTTTTCTTGGGGAGCAGATTTAGGATACTCTGCTTAAAGGAATTTCAATACATAGAATTATTGGGTGGAAGTCCTCCCAACTGCCGGGAGACAGTGAAGGCACAGGTGTCGGGGCAGAAGGCCAGGTCTGGAATCTCAGCTCCACCCCTCACTGACTTGGGGTGCTGAAACCCCCGGGCTTCGATCTTCACGTCTGTAAGCTACTGCTCTTGTATCCGAAACATCTGACGATCATAATGCCATCTATTGAAAATGGTTTGTAGACGTTAAGCCCTCTCAAAAATCTGTCATACACCAGACACAAAGCTTTGCGCATTTTCTCTAATGATGTAGGCTTTATGCTCTAATTTTACACATAGGAAATCAGATTCCTCCTTGGCATCCCTCCCTGTGTGCACACGTCCCACCTCCCCTCCAACACCTCAAGTCTATCTGGGAACTCCCACCTGTCCCTCTGTCCCAGAAGCATGGCCTTCGTGGTCCCGGTTGTTCCTCCAGAGCATTTCTCTCCTGAAGTGGTAACAAAGCCTGGCATTTTCTTAGGTTCTTTCTATCTCCAGAGGGATCTCTTTGTCTTGCAAATCTCTTGAGCCACTCCCCTAACATGCTCCACTGCTTCCCCCCCAAGTTTGGCTTAGTCAGAACCACCTTCAGTCCCCCATCTCCCTCCCCTGACTGTACTTGCTCTGCTAACCACGCTGAGATGCTAAACACCGTCAGAGCTACCCTTGTGCTCCTCTAACTCCTAGCCTTTGTAGTAACTGATTGTCACCCTTTGACTCCACCAGGCCATTCTTATTTGCGGCCAGAAGTACCTCTTTCTCAAGCACAAAGGCTGATGGATGCTCCTCTGTGTTCCCTTGGCACCGGGGCGCACAGCTTCATTACTGCACATTACATTTCTGTTCATGGAATGTACACTCCGGCGTCCAGGTCGGCAAATACTTGCATTGGGAAGAGTGAGGAATCGACATTTAATGTGGCGGAAGGAAGGAGTGAGGTTATAATGCCTGGTGCACAATGGGAGATGAAGCTGGACAAGCAAAAATTAGAAAATCAAGAGTCTTGCTGGCTAAGAAAACTGGGGTTTACTCTGTAGGTGATCAAGGAGTTTTCAATGTAGAGAGCGACAGTGGATTTGTGTTTTTAATAAGATAGTCTGATTCTACCATGGACAATGAACCGGAAGACAGAGAACAAGTTAGGAAGTTAGGGAGGAGGCCACTACAATTGTCCAGACAAGACAGAACAGTGCTTAACCAAAAAAGGCAGTTGTGGGTTAGAGATAGGAGACAGAAGGAAAAGATATAGGGAGGCTTGGCAGTAGTTAGAGGGAAATGCCATCAAGTGCTTGTTTGGTTACGTGGTAAACATGGATTTGAAGGGGAGGATAGTTTTATTTCGGTCATAATAAATTTGGAGTATTTATAGCAATATCCAGCTTGGTTGGAAATATTCTATCTAGAGCTGAGTGAACAGCAGAAAGCTATGATAAAGATTTATGGGTCTTTTCTCTACAGGTGACAGTTAAAACCATAGAAATAGAGAGGATTACTAGGGGGGAAATTATAGAATGAGCTAAGAATCTAGCATTTTTTCATATGTGTCTCTTCTTGTTACAATGTCACAAATCCATAAATCAAGTGACATTAGTTAATTCACTTGAGAATTCACTTGAGCATAACTCTTCTGGGATTAAAAATCTTGATGGTCACATGACCAGGCTGTTTTCTACAGCTATTATCACATGGACCTGGGGTACTAGAGGCCTCTACTCTCTGTGAGACCTACTCAAACCATTGTGTTGATCAAAGGATTGGTTGTCAATTACCAGCTATTGCCAAGTAGCCAGGCAAGAAATGGACAAGGTGGTCTTTGGTGTTCAGTATCATTCTCTTCACATTTGAGGACCACATTTGAAGAAAATTATAATGGGGCACCTGGGTGGCTCAGTCCATTAAGCGTCCGGCTTCTGGCTTCAGCTCAAGTCATGATCTCACGGTTCATGGGTTCGAGCCCCGTGTCAGCTAGCTCAGAGCCTGAAGCCTGCTTCAGATTCTGTGTCTCCCTCTCTCCTGACCCTCCTCTGCTCGTGCTGTCTCTCTCTGTCTCTCAAAAATAAATAAAAAAACATTAAAAAATAGAAAAAAAAGAAGAAAATTATAATAATATAAGCCCGTGACCTACATTTTCTTTTTTTTTTTCTTTTAAATGTTTATTTATTTTGGGGCACCTGAGTGACTCAGACAGTTGAGCATCGACTTCAGCTCAGGTCATGATATCACAGTTCATGGTTTCGAGCCCTACACTGGGCTCTGTTCTGACAGCTCAGAGCCTGGAGCCTGATTCAGATTCTGTGTCTCCCTCTCTCTCTGCCTCTCCCAGCCACTTGCACTGTCTCTCTCTCTCTCTCTCTCAAAAGTAAAATAAACATAAAAAATTTTAAATGTTTATTTTGAGAGAGAGAGAGAGTGCATGTGGCATGTGATGGGGAGAGAGGGAGAGAAAGAATCCCAAGCAGGCTCCCAGCTGAGAGCAGAGCTCAGTTTCAACATGGGGCTCGAACTCATGACCCAGAGATCATAACCTGAGCCAAAATCAAGAATCAGACACCTGACCAACTGAGCCACCCAGGCACCCCAACCTACATTTTCTGAGAACTCACCCACACTCCAATCCCCTGCACAGAGCTGGGATCAGGTCCATGTTTGTCATTGACGGGGAAGAAGGGAAAGACCCCTGACTCAGGGGAGTCAGTTACCCAAGAATGTGGAGTGTGACAAGTACTTGTGAATTTGTGTACACCCGTTGATCTAGGAGTACACCCGTTTTGAAATTTTAGCAGCTCCTCACAGCCCTCCATTTCCGGATTTCCCTCCCAAGGCCTGTTTTTTGGACCCATGGCTCTGTCTTCCTTTTCGCCTAAGCCGATCTGAGCACGCTACTGTTATTTACAACCACTGAGCCATCGACAGCAGTCATCTGGGTAAGGGCCTCAATGGGAGAAGTGGCTAGAATAGGTATTACAGAGAAGAACTGGAGAATGCCTAAATCCTATCAAGAGGCTGAAGTATATCCTTAGGACTGAGATGGATTTAGCAAAAGCTATAAACTAATCAACTGTTACTATGAAAAAAAGGATACTTCAGGGTACAGGAGTTTAGTACAAAATGGGTGCTTTGCAGTGTTCATTGAATGGCTAAAACTAAAAGGCATATATCAAATTGGGGGGATGATTCACAATAAAAGGAAAACACTTGTTCTACTCACATCATTTTCACTTCTCATTTTAGCAAAAGTTAGCTTCTACTACGAAGCTAATGCCCACTATTGGCTGTAATGGGCGTTATTTTGTCTGTGCACAGCTGGACCCCGTCTCCTCCTTCACCCCACTCAACCCCTGTGACTGGACAGGACATGTGATGCACGCTCGACCATCTAGAGTCCTTTTTTTGGCATTTTGAAATTTCCAGCCATAGAGGAAGGAAGGTACAGATCCTTCCTAGTGGTAAAAGAAAGGCTCAAGGCTAATTTGGTTGACAAATTCCCAGCTGAGCAGAAAGAGCCAGTCTTCGGCAGGAAGGAAAAATGCAGATAATGCAGGGAGAAGGTGGCATTTGGGTGTCTGATTCCAGTTGTCTCTGAGGCCGGCTGCTCCTGCCCTTCTTGCAGTTTGATTACATGAGCCAGTAAAGCCACTGATTGGCATACCTGTGCTGTGCTCAAACGTGAGGCGTGAAGGGGATACCTTTGGAGGGTCAATGCTCTATAGCCTATCTTTTATCTACATGCTCTTGCTAGAAGTGCAGGATGATTCTGTGGGTCCTTTCAGAATGATGCAGTTCATCAATAGGTACAAATGTGTTACTCCAGTATTCATTTGCCTTTTCTTAGTGACAGAACTATGATTTTATTCAAGGTAGTAAGTCATTTTTCTCAAAGGCATTTCCCGGGGTGCCTGGGTGTCTCAGTTAAGTGTCTGACTACAGCTCAGGTCACAATCTCACAGTTTGTGAATTCGAACCCTGCATTGGGCTCTGTGCTGACAGTTCAGAGCCTAGAGCATGCTTCAGATTCTGTGTCTTCCTCTCTCTGCCCTCCCTCCCTTGCTCACATTCTCTCTCTCTCTCTCACTCAAAAATAAATATACATTAAAAAAAATTTTTAAGGCATTTCCAAGTGTCTCTCGAAGTTAGTGTACCATGTGACCAATTCTGACCAATGAAATGCAGGTGGAAGCATTATAGGGTACTTTTGGGGAGTCTCCCTAAAAAGAAAGAAAAGATCTTATTTCCTCTCTTTTCAGCTTTCTTCTGCCTGGAACTTGAAGTTCTAATAGACCTCTTGAACCATGAGACAATAAACCAGTGATAGCTCCATTGTTATTCAGGACCTGAGTGCCTTTTTATTTTTTAATGTTTATTTATTTATTTTGAGAGACAGAGCTGGAGCAGGGAAGGGGCATAGAGAGGGAGAGAGAGAATCCTAAGCTCTCTGTGTTGCCAGTGCAGAGTCTGATGTGTGGCTCAAGCCCACAAATGGTGAGATCATGATCTGAGCTGAAACCAAGAGGTGGACACTTAACTGATTGAGTCACCCGGGTGCCCCAGGACCTCAGTTCCTTCTATCTTTCTGCTCTATTAAGCTTATTGCCTCATGGTCCACGATATCTGTTAGAAATCCATGCAATGCTTCTCATTAGGTTTTATTGCATATAACAGACTAAGTCCCCCCCAAAAAGTTGCAAAACAAGACAGAAGTTTGTATCTCTTAAAGATGTTTTTCCCCCAGTGCCTGGCTGACCCAGTCAGAACAGCATGTGACTCTTGGTCTTGGGGTTGTGAATTGGATCCCCATGTTGGGCATAGAGATTACTTAAATAAACTTAAAAAAATTTTTTTTCTTTAAGAGAGAAGTAGAGCCCTATCTTATTTATACTACTGTTATTTGGGGTTTTGTCTATTACATGCAACTGAAACTAATCATCCATGAAGTAACAGAGTGGGCACTGGAGTGTATTGGAGGAGTCAGTGATGGGGCCTTTTTCAGGCTCACTGTGAGTAAAGGGGACTGTCCCACGGGAATCTGCTCCCCACCTTCAGAATCTTCTCAAACATGTCAGGGCCTTCCACCAAGCAAACTAGGCAGAGAGATTCCATCTGAGCTACTTCTGAGAAGAAGGCTGAGAGGGTGTTCCTCTTGAGCGTTGCCTTCCCATTGAGGATAAGAGTTCTGGTAACTTCTGAAATGGTCCCCACTGCTTTGTTTCCTGACCTGAAGAGGTCCCTCTAGGGCCTAGAGTCTAGACCACCACTACCCATACGTAAGCCATACATGCAATTTAAAATTTTCTAGTAGCCACATTAAAAAAAGTAGGGACGCCTGGGTGGCTCGGTTGGTTAAGCGTCTGACTTTGGCTCAGGTCATGTTCTCGCTGTTCCTAGGTTTGAGGCCTGTATCAGGCTCTGTGCTGAGAGCTCAGAGCCGGGAGCCTGTTTTGGATTCTGTCTCTCCCCCCCTCATGCTCTCTCTCTCTCTCAAAAATAAACATTAAACAAAAACATTTCTAAAAAATTAAAATGAGGGGCAGTTGAGTGGCTTAATTAGTTAAGCATCTGGCTTCAGCTCAGGTCATGATCTCACAGTTTGTGAGTTCCAGTCCCACATCAGGCTTTGTGCCGACCACACAAACCCTGCATCAGATCCTTTGTCTTCCCTCTCTCTCTGCCCCTTCTCTGCTCATGCTCTCCTCCTCTCAAAAATAAATAAACATTAAGAAAAACTAAAAAGAGATAGGTAAAGTTTATTTATTTATTTTGAAAGAGAAAGAGAGAAAGAGTGAGCTTGAGCAGGGGAGAGGCAAAAAGAGGTGAGAAACAGAGATTCCCAAGGAGGCTCCTCACTGCAAGATCATAACCTGAGACAAAGTCAGGTGTTTGACCACTTGAGCCACCCAGGCACTGCTGGTAAAGTTTATTTTATTTTATTTTATTTTTATTAAACATTTTTTTAATGTTTTTATTTATTTTTGAGAGACAGAGAGACAGTGCGAGCAGTGGAGGGTCAGAGAGAGAGAGAGAGAGAGACAGAATTTGAAGCAGGTTCCAGGCTCTGAGCTAGCTGTCAGCACAGAGCCCAACACAGGGCTCGAACCCACGAACCACAAGATCATGACCTGAGCTGAAGCCGGACGCTTAACCGACTGAGCCACCTAGATGCCCCAAGTTTATTTTAATAACATAGTTTAATAACCCAGAATATACAAAATACAATCAATTTCAACACAATCGATGTAGTCAGTATAAACAATCATTATAAACTATATTGGATCATATGTAATCAATATAAAAATTACTAATAAAATGTTTTACACTTGGGGTGTGCCTAGCTGGCTCAGTCAGTAGACCATGTGACTCTTCTTTTTACTGTTTATTTATTTATTTTGAGAGATAGAGAGCATGTGCAAGCAAGGGAGGGGCAGAGAGAGAGAGGGAGAGACACAGAGTCCTACGCAAGCTCAGGGTACAGCCTGATTTGGGGCTCTATCTCATGAACTAAGAGATCATGACCTGAGAGCCTAAATCAAGAGTGAGACGCTTAACCAACTGAGCCACACAGGCGCCCCAAGCATGTGACTCTTGATCTTGAGTTTATGAGTTTGAGCTCCACAATGGGTGTAGAGTTTACTTAAAAAATTTTTTTAAATGTTAGTTTATAGTCTTTCTTTTTGTTCCAAGGCTTTGAAATCTACTGTATATTTTACACTTACAATGCATCTCAATTTGGGCTGGCTACATTTAAAGTGTTCAATAGTTCCGTGTGGCGAGTGGCTACCACATTGGACAAAGCAATTGGACAGGAATTGCTGGTTGTAATTTGCCTCTGGTTATAATCTTGTTAGGGAACCTGGTCTGGATCGCCCTCGGAAGAAACAATCAGCAGTCACAGACTTGGAAGACAGGAGGTTTATTGTATACCTGCGGGCTCAGAGGAGATCACTCTCCAGAGGTCTGAGCCCATAGCACAAGCATGGGGGACAAATTTATAGTCTGCTACTTCCACATTCTGCATTAGTAGTAATTTGGCACGGGTGGCAAATGTAAGAGTTATCTTAAGAAGGCCACCGAGCGGCCATTTTGCTGTGGGTTAGAGAAAAACACCGTGCACCAACGACCCCCACCCCTCACCTGCAGACCTGGAATGTCCCACGCCAGTTTGAAAACAGCCAATCATGAAGCTCCAGCTTCCCATCACCCTGACAGAGGAGGCAACCTATTCCATCCTGCCCCGTCCCTGAAATGCCCTTATTTGATAATCTGCCCTCCCAAGATCAAACCCAGAACCCCCTCACCCATAAAAAAAACCCGCCCATCCCCTATCAGGCGCGACTTCCCTGACCCCCCACTCCCGGGGTCATGGAACCTCACCAGGGAATCGCAGATCCCAATAAAGGCTTTCTTGGTTCCATAACTTGGTCTCTTTCTTTCCTCTAGTCTCTGCCTCCATCTATTAAATCTTACAGCAAGCAGAGCAGGAAGACGAACCCGGAAGGGGAGTCTTCGGTAGGGGACTGGAATTTCGCTATCAAGTCCTGTCGGCCATCTTATAACAGATTTTTCCATATCAATCTCATGGTGAGGTTTTTGCCTCTCTGCCTCTTTTGGATTGATGCATTACACAAAATTTTCTTTTTAAGTTTATTTTTGAGAGAGAGACAGATAGAGAGTGAGTGGGGGAAAGTCAGAGAGAAAGGGTGACACAGAATCCAAAGCAGGCTCCAGGCTCTGAGCTGTCAGCACAGAGTCCAATGCAGGGCTCAAACTCTGGAACCGTGAGATCATGACCTGAGCCGAAGTCAGGCACCTAACTGACTGAGTCACGCAGGTGCCACGATGGGTTTTTTGTTTGGTTTTGTTTTTTGTTTTTTGTTTATTTTTTTGCAGTGCTTGGATCTTTTAGATCTTCTTTGCCTCCTGCTCCATATAGTCATTGACCAGCCCCATCTCCATTCTGTGCCTCGCCTTGATAACCCGATATCTAAAAGGGAAGTTCAGATGTGTGAAGTTCCTCTGGTGCTTTTCAGTTATACGGCTGATCCTTCACACTGGCAGTCTCATACCATTGCTACCCACTTGCCAAGAGTTAAGATCTTGCAAAGGAAACAGAACGCATGGGAGGCAGAATCACCTGATGAGTGAGGTTATTCTTGATGTTAATCACTTGGGAAACTGGTAAGTCCTCAGATTGGCAATCAAAACTGGGACGCAGGGTAAGGTCAGGTGCAGAAGGGCTTTCTCTCTTGGCTCTCAGTTGCCCATGGGATATACGAGGTCATCATATTGCTCTTGGCACCTAAGGACAGGTAAGGACCTGGGGCAGGAGGGATCAAGGCCAGGGGGTGGTGGAGTTGTACCAATTCCTGTGGATAGAGCTGTGATTTTCTTTTTCTTTTTTTTTCACACAGAGACGCTAATCACGCATCATGCAATCTACAATCATCATGTTCCAGTCTGCCCTCCTGGAGGAGGATAGGGTAAGGATTATCCTACCTGATGATGAGCTGTGATTTTTTTTCTTTTTTTTTTTTTTTTTGAGCTGGGATTTTCAAATAGCACTCTGAAGCTCCTAATGTGTGGAGATCCTCTGGGGACTGCCTGGAATAGGATGTAAGGGGAGTAAAGAGGATGCCTAGTGCATAGAACTGTGTGCTCCAAGCCCCCCTCAACCTGAGCAGAGCCTCTTCTAGCTACTAAGACATTAAGGTTTTGCATAGTAATTCATTTTTTAAGTGGCTTCACTACTTAAAAACAAAAAAAGCCAACAAAAAAACCCCCTAAAAACCCCAAAACCTGAAAATGACCAAGATAGGGGGGGAAAAAAAAAGGAAAAAGGAAAAAGAAAAAAACCCTGAAGCTCAGAGAGTGTAGGTGATTTTCCTATGATCAAACAGCTAGTCAGGGGTAAAGCCAGAATTCAAAGGACCAGGTGTATCTCTTAAACCTAAGCTCCTTTTACAAGAGAAATCGGTAATTTCTGGGGCTCACTACAAAGATACGTGGTGCCTGGAGAGTCATGAAACCAAGAAGAGATCTAATGGAAGAATGAATCTTTCACATGTAGTGATAGGATCTGGGCATAATGAACCCCCACTGAGAATGCACCCTAACAAGCAAAGGAGAGGAAGTCTTAGGACTCTGCAGAAGAATTTTTTTTTTAATTTTAAAATTTATTATTGAAACAGAGAGAAACAGAGCATGAGTGGGGGAGGGGCAGAGAGAGAGGGAGACACAGAATCTGAAGACAGGCTCCAGGCTCTGAGCTGTCAGCGCAGAGCCCGATGTGGGGCTCAAACTCACAAACCGTGAGATCATGACCTGAGCTGAAGTCGGCTGCTTAACCAACTGAGCCCCCCAGGCACCCCTCTGCAGAAGAACTTTGACATTTTTATTTTATTTAAAAATTTTTTTAACGTTTTATTTATTTCTGATACAGAGAGAGAGCATGAGAGGTGGAGGAGCAGAGAGACAGGGAGACACAGAATTGGAAGCAGGCTCCAGGCTCTGAGCTTATCAGCACAGAGCCCAATGCGGAGCCCAGACCCACGTGAGATCATGGCCTGAGCCGAAGTCAGAAGCCTAACCAGTCTGAGCCACCCAGGTGCCCCTTTATTTTATTTTTTAAATGTTTATTCATTTTTGAGAGAGAGAGTGTGAGCAGGGGAGGGGCAGAGAGAGAGAGGGAGACAGAAATTCCGAAGCAGACTCTACACTGACAGCAGAGAACCCAATGCAGGGCTTGAACTCACAAACTGCAAGATCATGAACTGAGCTGAAGTCAGACGCTCAATCAACTGAACCACCCAGGCGTCCTGACATTTTTACTTATTAAAGAGTTGTTGTTGTTGTTGTTGTTTTTACGAAGAAGAAAAAGTGTTTGAAAGACGTAAGAAGACTGAAGTTTGAGTCAATATGCCTTCCCTGGGCTCCTCAAACCTGCATTATCTTTGTAATACCATGGAGGTCAAGAGGATTTATGCCTTAGGGGCTCATAGCTGCATATGAGCATATTCTCAGGGCCACATCCAGCTATTTTCTTTCCAAACTAAACATTCAACGTACTTTTCAGTAAATAAGAGACAGTAGGGAGCACCTAATTGGCTCAGTTGGTTGAGCATCAGACTCTTGATTTAGGCTCAGGTCATGGGATTGAGCCCCTCATCTGACTCGGTACTGATGGATCCTACTTGGAATTTTCTCTCTCCCTCTCTCTCTGCCCCTCCCCTGCTCATGCCCGCATTTCCTCTCTCTCTCAAAATAAATAAAACATTTGAAAAAGAAGCAGAAAAGGAAGGAAGAAAGGGAGGGAGCGAGAAGCAGGGAGGGAAGAAAGGGAATGACTAACATGAGACAAAGCCAGGAAGGCCTCCTTAGTATTCCTGCAACACACTCAGCATGTTGCTGCCTCAGGGCCTTTGCACTCCTCTTTCTCTCTTCTCCAAAATCACACACCTAGCCCCTTTACTTTACTGAGGTGTCTGCTGAATGCAGAGGGCTTCCTTGACCACCTTATCTAACCCTACTTTTTCTTCATAGCATTCATCAGCACCCGACATATACTTACTTTAAAAATATATATCATTAAACTTGATTTCACAGTTTTGAGTATTGGTCAGGTATGTAGTAGAATGTTTATATTACTTTTTTTTGGATCATTTCTGTTTTTCCATTAGAATGTAGGCTCCCAAACTACAGAGACTTTGTTTTGTTCAGTGCTGTATTCTCAGATAATACAACAATGCCAGGCACATAGGGATTTCTCAATAAATGTTGACTAGAAGAATAACAAAATAAATCACAGTCCAGATATGGGGTTGGGGAGCTCGGAAACACAGGCCATCTTCTAAGAGGCCTAGAGATGAGGGTGAATGCAGCTGCCCTCAGGGTGCCTGTCATTTGTCTGGGTTCACATGGCAGAGCACAGTGAGTGTTGGCAGGGCCAATAGATGTTCCAAGGAATGCATTAATCATCTTGGCAGGACCCTGGAGGCCTAGGGAAGTGTGGGATGTAGGCAGAGCCATGAATCTTGGCTGACTCTAGCCAAGATTTCGTTTTTTTTAAAAAGTAAGTTCTGTGCTTAATGTGGGGCTTGAACTCATGACCTCGAGATCAAGAGTCTCATGCTCTACCAACTGAGCCAGTCAGGTGCCCCAAGATTTTTTTTTTAATCTTGGCACTTGCCATCATTTATTGAATCAATGCAGTTTTAATGGGTCCCACAATTAGCATAACCAGGTGCCTGTTGGTTCCCCTTCAAGAAGAATTGCGTCTTAGGGAGTATCTGAAAAAATACCAGGAAAGGGCAAACAATCAGCTTCAGAGGCAGGCAGCTACCCCTGCACCTGCCTTTCTCTGGGACTGTCCGGGCAATGGAGCTCCTACAATCAGATTGGTGTTATCACTGGTTCTGGGCAATGATTTCTAGGTCTAGATGGGATTATCTAACTATGGACTTCCTCAGGTGGCACTGGAGTCCCTGGGTACTCTGGTTTCCTGGGAGAGCAATAACATGGCTGTTATTTTCAGTGGCAAAAGAGAGGTTGAAATGGAAATGCAATAGGACTAGAGGTACCCACAGTGCTTCACCCTCAAGAGACCCACTGGTGCTTCAGTATCATGTAGTATTGATTTCCTCCAAGTTGGCCTTCAGGCCTAGAAGTGCTTTTATTTATTTTTTTCTTTTAAAGTAACTGGACAGTTCTTTTTCTGTCTTCCACCAATGCTCAAATACAAGTTTTAGGGCATAGTGCTTTCAGATTCTGAGACAAAATAGCACCACCCAAAGATTGGAGGCATCTGCTTCTAGCACAAATCTTGGGTCAGGGTATACGAAGATAGACACAGGGATGAAGAGGGACTTAAACTTTCCAAAACAATGGTTGTAACCATTTCAGGCAAATATGAAACTTTTTTTCAGGAGGCCAACCAAAGGGGTTGTGTAGGGAAGAGAGGAATCAGACAAAAGAAAGAATCGACAAAATCCAGGAACTTTTTTGTGACTTTGATGGCTTGAAGAGCCTCCAGTCTAGATCTATGGTCATCTTTGCTAGAGTCAGCATGCCCTGGCTGAAGAAGTACTCTAGCTTGGCCACCTCCAGCCATTACATAGTGTCTCTGTTTCTGGAGAGGTGATTGTAGTAGATGTGGGGAGAGAGGGTTTCTAAGTTACTGTTCCAAAGAGAATCCCAAAATTCAGTGACTTAAAGAACAAAGAAGTTGATTTCTCTTTTGCATAACATCTGAGATGAGCATTTAGGTCAGTGGGTAACTTCGCTTCTTGAGGTTATTTAGAGGCCAGGTTCCCTATGGTTCCTCCATCTTCTATGGTCTTATCTCCTGGTCAAAGTGGGTCCATTGCTTTGTCCAGATTCCAGCAGTGGGGAGGTAGGCGGAGACCCTGCGTCAGCCCACATTTAGAACTTTGAGAACAAGTTAAAAAAATGTAGGTTGAACTATGAATCCTTTCAGAATAATGATTGATTAAAAATTCATCTTTATGGGGCGCCTGGCTGGCTCAGTCTGTACAGCGTGTGACTTGATCTCAGAGTTGTGAGTTTGAGCTCCACAGTGGGGGTATGGAGATTACATACAACTAAAATCTTTATAAAAAATTTCACCTTTGCATCTTAAATTTCCAGACCTAGCATAGTAACTGCACATAAATGCTGCTAATAAATTCCATAGTTAAGTTTCTTTCAGTTGCAAGAATATATTACTGAGCACTTAGTGGAAAGCTTCTCTGGGTGACTCTTAGAATTGACAAAAAGGAGCTTGATACAAAGTCTCAGAAAGAACGGGAACTGGCACAGCTACGAGGCCTCAGCAGCTGGTGCCTGGACATTTTCCGTAAGGCAATTCTCTGGATTCAGTTCCCAAAACCCCGAGGCTTGGTTGTTATTGATTCATTGGACGCTCCAGACCCATCGGCAAGAGAACATGGCTGTCCCTGGCTGGACCAGCTGTCAGTCCCTATCAGTCAGCTCTACTCAGGAGCTGGGGGGTGGAGGGGGAAGAAACAAGACCCCTGGTCACCAGCCCGGTGTTGTGGACATTTCCAGAGAAGGGAAAAATTGTCCCATGAATTATTATCCAATGTCTGACTATACCCTAGTTCAGGAAGTCTTACAAGCTTCAGGTTGTTAGGTGGGGATGCAGCAGCCAGAGTGGGACAGGCTATTCAAAGTAGCTGAGCCTTGGAGGTGGTTTTGAAAATGTGTATAGCACTACGAAGTGGTAATCTTGGCAGGGTCCCAGTTTGCTTTGCAAATTTCCCAGGAGACTGTCAGGTACCTTGAGGGTCTGATGAACCCCCACAGTAAGTGTGGGTCTCTGTGTTTCAGGAGAACATGGCTCTTCTGCCTTCCTCTGCCTGTGCTTGGACCCAAGGGTTGAATGGAAGCTCCGTCTAATCTCTCTTCTACTATTCAGACTATACCTTGGCTTCTTGCCCTTCCCCAAGCCTTCTAGAAGCATGGGGTTTCCAGTTCTGCTAAGCAGCTTGCTTATGTCTCTTATTCCAGAGGGGCTGACCACTGGAATAACATTATTCCAGAGCAAGCCTTATACCAAGAGCCACAACTCACCCACCCCAACCTTCCTGGGGATGCCACAGTGCTCTGACTATACTCTTCCCGCAAATTCAAGATACAGATATCTTATATTCTTCCAGGAGTAACCCCTCATGATCCTATTGCATGTTGAAATTAGGAAGGGAGCATGGTTGTTAACTATCTCTCAGTCTCCCCAGTCGGGTTTAAAATTAGGAAGACTGCTCAGTCAGCCTCTATCACAGAGCTGGCAAGATTAGTAAATTATCTATTTGTATGAGGAACTTGGACAGCTTGACTCAGCTGCCTTAGAAGGAAACAGATACAATTATCTGGCAACAAGCCAGCCTAGATTAGCCAGTCTGACAAAGGGTTTCCTAAACTGGCTTGTATTAATGAAAAGGACAGTGTTCTGCCTAAATTTTTAATTTTATTTTATTTAAAAATATTTATTTTTGAGAGAGACAGAGTGTCTGTATGTGTGCACGTGAGCAGGGGAGGGGAAGAGAGAGAGGAAGACAGATGATCTGAAGCAGGTGCTGACAGCAGAAAGTCTGATGAGGGGTTTGAACTCACAAACAGTGAGATCATGATCCGAGCGGAAGTTGGTCTTAACCGATGAGCCATTCCAGTGCTCCTAATTTTAAGTAATCTCTATACCCATCATGGGGCTCAAACTCACAACCCTAAGATCAAAGAGTTGCACGTTCTTCCGACTAAGCCATCCAGGCACCCACGCTCCGCCTACTCTTGGGTGCCATTCATTCCTTTTGAACTCTTATTCATGGCCCTGCATAATGATATGTGCTTTCTAAGTGTGATGGTGGATTCACTCAGTTTGAGTTACCCACAAAAGTGGTACAGGGGTTTGAGAGGTATATTGGTGTAACAAATGACCCCAAAACTTAGCAGTATAAAACATTTATTATCTCAGTTTCCATTGTCAGGAGTCTGGGCACAGCTTATCTGGGTGTCTCTTGTTCAGGATCTCCCACAAGGTTGCAGTCGGTTTGCTGGCTGAGACTGCAGTCATCACAAGGCTCAACTAGGGTAGGATATGCCTCCAAGTTCACTCCCATGGCTGTTGGCAGGCCTTGGGTCCTCTCTATTTGTTGACTAGACTCATTGTCTCCTTGCCATATGGGCCTCTCTGTAGAGCAGCCCACAAGGTGGCTGCTGGCTTCCCTCAGAATGAGTAAACCAAGAGAGCAAGAGAGAACATCCAGGGTGGAAGCTGCAGTCTTTTTGTAACCTAATCTTGAAAATATCATTGTATCACTTTTGCTCTGTTTTATTTATTAAAAGTGAGTTACTAGGTCCAGTCCACACTCTAGAGGAGGAGACTATCCAAGAAATTACTGGGAGTCATCTTATAGGCTGCCTATCACAGGAAGCATCAAAGTTGGAATGCCAATAAGGGGTTTGTCAGTTCTAGATGTCAGGACAGAGGAGTGAGGTATTTATCAAAGTTGAGGACTTGAGGTTGGAGCTAGGAAGCTGGGATGTTAGGGCAGAAAGGCCAAGGAGAAGAAGAGCCAGTCTGGGGAAGATTTTGGAGAAGAAGACCAGAGAGATAACGTTATTTTCATCACCTTATCTCAAGGGGTACTTACTATTAACATGGTATCATTGGTACTGTTGACCATTTTGTTAAAGTTGTTTCAGCTTTCACCATTGGAAGCCCTTTTAGTTTGATTTCTCTGTTGCTTTGACATATTCCCATCATTGAGGTGTTGTTTCATTTTGTTAAACTTCCTAACTTTCTGACTCTACATGATACTCCAAATTCATTGTTTATTTCTTGGCTGGTCCTAGACTCAGCTATTTCTCCAAGGAGTCTTGGTTCCTTTTATTGGAGAATGGTATTAGGGGATGCCTGGGTGGCTCAGTCAGTTAACGGTCCGACTCCAGCTCAGGTCATGATCTCATGGTTCATGGGTTCGAGCCCCACGTCAGGTTCTGTGCTGACAGCTAGCTCAGAGCCTGGAGGTTGTCTTCAGATTCTGTATCTCCCTCTCTCTCTCTGACCCTCCCTTGCTCACGCTTTCTCTCTCTGTCTCTTAAAAATAAATAAAAAACATTAAAAAAAAAAGAAACTAAGGTATGGGTGTTGAGTGTGCTTAACTCAACTGTATTTTCAAACTTTATTTTTTCCTCACCTACAGTAAAATGTGCTATCCTTTTTCAAAGGCCTACCTTTGTTTCCATAATAGGTTCTTAATTTCTTTATAAACTTTGTGGGGGTTTTTTGGAGGTGGAAAGGAGTAGAGGGAGGATCTTAAGCAGGTTCCATGCCCATTGTGGAGTCCAATGTGGGGCTTGATCTCATGACTGTGAGACCATGACCTGAGCCAAAATCAAGAGTTGTTTGCTTAACCAACTGAGCCACCCAGGCACCCCTCTTTGTATACTTTGATATGCATTTTCTTTTCTGCTTTCTCTCTACATATAAAGTTGCTTAAATGGACTTTGGCTGGACTGGGTCCATGGGTTGTCACCACTAGATTTCTCAGTCACAATTACTGTTTTAAGTCTAGACTTAAGCTCTTGTAGTCATTCCTTTCCTTCCAAAAGTAAGGGTATTGATTGCAATTTTGCAAAATAAAACTGTAACATTTGCCTTGAGTTTGTAACCCTGTCAAAATTGGAATTCTGGGGGCACCTGGGTGGTTCAGTCACTTGAGCATCCAACTTCGGCTCAGATCATGATTTCACAGTTTGTGCATTCTGTGCAGGCAGCCTGGAGCCTGCTTCAGATTTTGTGTGTCTCTCTCTGCCCCTTCCCTGCTCACGCTCTGTCTCTGAAAAATGTATAAACATTTAAAAATTAATTGATTAAAAAAATTAGAATTTTGTAAACCCATTGTTGGGGAAGGAGAGAGGCAGTCAGCTGAACACCCAAAAACCTGGGTTGAGTTGGGACCCTAAACCAGAAAAGGCTTCAGTTTCATTAAGATGTGTTCATATTTTTGTGTGTGTGCTTAATAAAAAGCCTGGATCAAAGAAAAAGGGATCAATATTTATGGTATTTTTAAAAACAATTTATCTCTGTGGCTGTTACCCTGAAACCCAAATCCCTTTTCCTTCAGTTTAATAAACACAAACTGAGGGGCGCCTGGGTGGCTCAGTCGGTTAAGCCTCCGACTTCGGCTCAGGTCAGATCTCAGTTCGTGGGTTCGAGCCCCGCGTCAGGCTCTGTGCTGACAGCTAGCTCAGAGCCTGGAGCCTGCTTCCGGTTCTGTGTCTCCTTCTCTCTCTGTCCCTCACCCTCTGTTTCTCTCTGTATCAAAAATAAATTAAAAAAGAAAAAAAAGAAAAATAAACACAAACTGAGCTTTTACAGAAAGAGCTTTTAAAATACACACACACAAATGAAAACGGCAAAGTACAGATTTTGTACAAGCAGCATAAAAATGGTGAGCTAGCAGCACAGTTTTTTTGTTCTGAGATAACCATGATTTACCCAACTTTTATTGTCCAGACCTGGGATTCTTCAAGCCCTCACTTCTGTCAGTCAACCTGAGGGAGAGGAGCAGGGCCAGAGAGCCTGAGATCTTTCTCTGGCCTTCCTGACAAGGAGCCCCATTTGCCTCAGACCAGCCTGGGACGCCTGGCAATCCGTGTGCTTCTCTGGCCCTCTCAGAGTCTCCTTGATTCCCAGGTTATTGATTCCAGCTCTCATTGTCTGGGTTTCAAATCAGGTGGGCCTAACTTTCCAAATGTCCTTCCTGCAGGTCTTGATAAGTCTGTTTTTACTCTTCCTTGGAGCTATGTCCCTTGACAGTAGGGTTTCCATTGATGAGGTGGTCTCCGGAGGCCACTTTCCTCATAACTTAGAACCTATCAGTTTTCCTGGGTGTCGTCACTGCTCTTTCCTTTCTGGGCCTCCTCCTGGCTTCTGAAATGTTCAGTTCTAAGGATATCTGCTAAACCAAGAAGGTTGACCTACTGAAGCTCAACGATGGCAAGAATTCCAAGTACTTCTCCTTTTGTCCCTTAAAGTCCTTCTGACTCGAATTGGTTTTTGCAATATAAATCACTACAGTTCAACATCTAAAAAATACCTTAAACATTCAAGAGATAAAATGGGGTGCCCCCTGAAGGAGTAACCGGAGATGCCAGCCTTTCCTATGTGCCTAGTTGATTATTTAGCAGGTTAGAAGTGAGGGCAGAGTGAATATTTCTCTAGAAGATCCCATGGTGATGAAATCAAATGAAGTGGCAATGTTACTTGTAAACCTTGCATTTTCACAGTTGGGGAGAATTGACTGAGTGGCACCATTCAAACTGGTTTCCATAAGGGTCCTATAAGTAAGGGGATGTCTTAGCAATGTTTAATCTATGCAGTATATAAATATCATTCTTGACTTGGTTACTAGGGGGAAATCACAGTGAACTATAAATTGAAAATCCTGACTAATGCTGATTCAGTGGGAGTTATGTTCACAATTTCTCCCTTTCCGTAAGTATCTGTTGCTGCTGAGATAGCCCATTGGTATAGTCATTGAGCGTTTGCTGATCCCTTGACACTAAGTTAAATACAGACTACATCTAAAGAAGAGAATGCCTTGGCATCAGCAAAGGGAACTCGGTAAGCCCCTTTTTTTCTTTCTTTGGAGATTTACACTGACATTTACTCTAATTGTTCTTGCAGTTTCATCCATCACAATAGAAGCTAGTGAAAGGGTATAAAAAGCTTCTCAGTGTCCCTTTACTCCGAAGATTTTTATTTGTGATTACTTTCCTCTGGAATGGAAAAAAATCCTCCTTGGAAGACGGTAAGTACTATCAAATGTTATGCAGAGGGTAAGGTCCCTCCCAGGCCTAGGAAGGTCCTATCTGTAGATAGGATCTGATGTCACTTAGCCACATGGCATTACAGCCAGCATCCATTTTAGCATTTTTTTGCTGAGCCATCAGCAGCTCTAGTCTCTGACCCAGGCCTTAGCGAGGCTTATACCAACCTAATTGCATCTGCTCTGGACCTCCTTTAAGAACTGTAAATCTTCCAGATTGCTGCATTTCTTAGCTTTCCACTAAAAGCATACTTTTTGCTAACCCGCTGGAACATGTATCTCAGGGAAAACAGAGGCTGGGGTTTTGCCATAGAAGGGCATGGGATCACACAAACCAGAACTGGATGATTTTATCTCCAGTTAAGAGATGGAGAAAAATGGTCTGTATTTTAAATTCTGTACCTTAGAGAAAAATGCAATTGCTGTTGCAAGAGTGTATCAATTATTAAGTGTGGAGCCAATGCTATTTTGGTTGCATCTACCAGAAGATCATTTCCAGGAATACCATAAACTTCGTTTCAGGCAACTCCAGCCCCAGTCTTTCCTCTGAGGCAGAAATAATAGCAGTGGGCATTGGTGGGGGTGGGGAGAAGGGCTGGGATTGTGGGGCAGGGAAACAAGATTGTTACAGGGACAGAAGGGTAAGAACAGCAGGTGTTTTGCAAAGCAGACTCCTCAACTAGTTAATTTTGGTTCATTAATGTTGATACAGGCAGCTCTCTTCTTTGCAGAATGGATAGAACACAGCGGGGAACTTTCATTCATTTTGAAAATATCTTTGATTTTTCTTGTGTGTAGAATCCTTTCTTGGGCTGTTTGAATATGCCCTGTGATGTGGTAAGGGGCAAAGTGGGGGAATCCCTCTCTCTCTGCTTGGCTCTCCCACTTCCTTCCTGTCTGGGCTCAAAGCCTGCTTTGCTGGAAAGCTTCTCCTGCTGATCTGGAACACCCAATCAGGCAGTAGGGTCTCTGAGATGTCAGTCTACCATTAGGGCAAGAGCCTCTTACCTTTTTTTCCCATATTTTCTAGAGTTCCTGAGCCAAGACACACAGAACCTCCTGGATCTACATCCAACCTTTTCTGAGCAGCTTTATTTTTTTGGTAATAATTTTGAAGTGTTAAATTCAAGTATGGCCAGTGGTTGTTTTTTGTTTGTTTGTTTGTTTTTTCCTTGAAGCCTCTGGTCTGCTTCCACAATATCTCCTTGCTCCAGGGACAGGTACAGGCGGATGATGGGACCCAGACATGAATAGAACTGATTCCAAGAATTTTTGTAACTAAAGCATTTGCTAGGTAAGTACTCCAGGGTTGGGGGCTGACTGAGGTTTGGGGCCTGCTAAATGAGTAGAGCTTCTGCAGTGCTTTTAATGCTAGGATGCTGGCATACCCTGTAGGTCTGGGGAAAACAGTGCCAAGATTTTCTCTGCCAGTATGCCAATCATTTAACAAAATTGAAGTGGCTTTTCAGAAAGAGCTTGGATTTTTCAAGTTGGTCATGTCTAATTTCACTATTATATACACACTGATACTGCCAGTTCAGCACTCAGAGAATATTATTATCACTATTATTATTTTAAAGTAGTCTTCACACCAAGCATGCAGCCCAGCGTGGGGCTTGAACTCACAACGCTGAGATCAAGACCTAACCTGGGATCAAGAGTCAGGTGTGTAACTGACTGAGCCATCCAGGTGCCCCCAGAGAACATTATTTTAATCAACAATAATAGTCATTTATCCCCTCATTCAACATATAGTTATTGAGCTTCAGCAAGGAGCCTGGTACTGCTCTAGGAGCTGCTGACATTGCTGCCAACCAGTCCCCAGGTCCCGTTCTCAAAGGGAATGAGCAGAGTCTGGTGGGGGAGACAATGATAAACACGTAACAGGTGGATGAACAAGATGATTCTTTTTAAAATAGTGGTAAGGGAAGAAAAAAATAGGTTCATACACTAGCATGGGTGTTCGGGGAAGGACTCTCCAAGGAAGCGATCTTTGAACTGAGACTTGAGAAACAAGGAGGCAGCCACATAAGGCTCTGGGTCAGAGTGTTCTGGGCAGAGGGAGCTGCAGGTGCCTGGTCCTGGATGTAACTGAGCAGGAGGCAGGGTACAGCAAGAACTGGCCCAAAGGAAAAGAGAATTCGGTAGGAGGACATGTGCTGAAAAAAAATTTTTAACTATTTTTTTTAAACTGAAAACATAAACTGCCCAGCTAGCTCAGTAGGTAGAGCATAAGACTCTTATACTGAAAACATAATCTTTGAATTCAGTTAAAAACACACACGCATGCACAAAAGGTTTACAACCAATAAAAGTAGGTCTCATACTTACTCTAACCTTCCCAGTTCCTTGACTAGGAAACAAGTACTCATAACTGTACTTTATGTATCCTTTCAGAAGCCTTATCATTTATCCATATCCATATATTTCTAAAAATTTAATTTATTTTCTATTTGAGAGAGAGAGAGAGAGAGCATGAGCAGGAGAGGGGGCAGAGGGAGAAAGAGAATCCAAGCAAGCTCCATGCTCAGTGTGGAACCTGATGTGGGGCTCAACTCCACGACCCTGAGGTCACGACCTGAGCTGAAATCAAGAGTTGGAGGCTCAACTGACTGAGCCACACAGGCACCCCATACATCCATGTATCTTTATTTTTTTTAATCTTTAACATATATTTATTTCTGAGAGACTGAGAGAGACAAAGCATGAGCGAGGCAGGGGCAGAGAGAGAGGGAGACACAGAATCTGAAGTAGGCTCCTGGCTCTGGGCCATCAGCACAGAGCCTAACCCGAGGCTCGAACCCACGAACCTTGAGATCATGACCTGAGCCAAAGTCGGACACTTAACCAACTGAGCCATCAGGTGCCCCACATCCATGTATCTTTAATATAAAGAAGGCATAATTTAACCCATAGCACAGGACTTAGACTTCTTTGTTTAGCAATTTGACTTAGAAATGTTTCTATGTGAATCTATATGAACAACAATATTATGTTCATGGATATGCTATTATTTATATAACCAGTTCCCTAATTATGGATATTTAGGTAATTTCTAGACTTTTGCTATTGAAAACAGTGCCATGAGGGACATCTGGGTGGCTTAGTCAGTTAGGTGTCCAACTTCAGCTCAGATAATGATCTCCCCATCTGTGGGTTCAAGCCCCACATTGGGCTCTGTGCTGACAGCTCAGAGCCTGGAGCCTGCTTTGAATTCTGTGTCTTCCTTTCTCCCTGCCCCTGCCCTGCTTGTACTCTGTCTCTCTCTGTCTCAAAAATAAAATAAAAACATTTAAGAGAATATGAAAAGAAAAAAACAGTGCAATGATCCTTAAATGTACATTTTAATGAAATATGTGAATTTATTTGTAGGATAAATTCCTACTGTTAAAATTGCTGGACCATTAGGTGTGTGCATTTAAAATTTTAATAAACATGGTCGAATGTGTGCTGAGCTTTTTTATACTCTAGAGAAATGATAGGGATTCTTCATTATAGACATCATGAAAAAGTTCATTCTGGTCTGGTCTGAAGGAATAATTGTCAACATTCATAAATGAGCTCAAATGAAGCTCAAGGTTTAAAATTTTTATTTTTATTTTTGTATTGTGGACAATTTCAAATAAATACAAACGAAGAGAGATTAATATCATGAGTACTATCACTCAGCTTCAACAATGATCAACTTATGGTTAATCATGTTTCATCTATGTCCTCGATCCAGTTGCTCTTGCCCTTGCTTGTTTTTTAAAAGTTTTTTAATGTTTATTTATTTTTGAGAGAGAGATGGAGAGAGACAGAGCACAAGCCGGGGAGGGGCAGAGAGAGAGAGGGAGACATAGAATCCGAAGCAGGCTCCAGGCTCTGAGCTGTCAGCACAGTCCTCGAACTCATGGACTGTGAGATCATGACCTGAGCCGGAGTCGGACGCTTAACTGACTGAGCCACCCAGGCGCTCCTCCCTTGATTATTTTGAAGCAAAAGTCAGACATTATATCATCTCCTGTTTACATACCTCAGTATCTGAACGTGACTCTTGGAAGATTAGTTATTTTGTAGAATGACCACCTTTCAAGATTTGTCAGATTGTTGTCTCTGGATTAACATTTAATTGTTAATTGTTTCTCCCTCCTCAGGGGTGTTTGATACTTGATAGAGAGGGGAGTCGGTGGTGAGATAACATGGTAGGCAAGAGACCCCGCATGGACTTTGGGTTTTGGTACTGGGGCACGTGCTTCCTAGCAGCTGTGGGTCCTTAAGCAAGTCCAACCTCTTGAAACCTCATTTCCTTATTTGGAAAGTGAGGGTTATAGGAAGACGTTTTTATGCAAAGCTGAGCTTGTGGTGCCACACAGTAAGGGCTCTTAGTCACTGTAAGCACAAGGGACAAGGAGTGGTAGTGGGGAGAAGGGGCCATTACATCACCATCCAACATAGCAGCATGGGAATGAGGGTTGGGTGAAGATAAAAGGAGAAAGGCCGTTCTGTAAGTGGCACCAAAAATATTTTTGCTCTTAATAATGAAGGATAGCCAAATATGCCATCCTAAAATATGCCACTTTGGCAAAAGGATTACTTTGAGCTAAAAGCACTTACAAAAATATCAGGCACGAGAAGGGTGCTCTGACCTTCCCCCTTTTCTTTCTAAAAGCAGGAGATGAAACCCCCATACGGAAGATGCCTTCCCTATACCAGGAGGTAAGTACCATTTTTATCATCAAGGATGAGAGAAGTTGAAGCTGAGAGAATTCTGTATAAGCAGACTTTGTCAAAACAATTCCTATCTTTCTTCAGCCTCCCTATATATTTTACTTTTCCGTAACTGCCGTTCTTTGTTCAACCAGTATAAAAGCATTTAAGTGGGGCACCTGTGTGATTAAGTCGGTTAAGTATCCAACTCTCGATTTCTGTTCAGGTCATGATCTCGTGGTCGAGATCATGCCTTGCGTTGGCTCCACACACTGGAGCCTGCTTAAGATTCGCTCTCTCTTTCCCTTAAAAAAAAAATTTAAGGTTCTGCCACTCTCTGGGTCTTCACTTCCTTAGGAGGGCTCCTAGGTCACATAAAACTTAAATTTGTATGCTTTTCTCTGTTTATATATATATCAACTTTTTTTTTAATGTTTATTTACCTTTTGAGAGACTGAGAGACAGAGCTTGAGCAGGGGAAGGGCAGAGCGAGAGTAAGACACAGAATCCAAAGCAGGCTCCAGGATCTGAGCTGTCAGCACAGAGCCTGACACAGGGCTTGAACTCACGAACCGCGAGATCATGACCTGAGCTGAAGTCAGATGCTTAACCAACTGAGCCACCCAGGTGCCCCTCGACTTAATACTTAGGCCCAGTTGAAAACCCTAAAAGGTCAGAGGTAAAATTTTGTGTCCCCTATAATGATTACACAGTGATCTCCTCAAAACTGGAGATTTAAGGAAGATAGTGTTCTTTAATGCTTTAAGAACATGAAATGTCCTGGAGCAGAGAATAAGGCAAGGAAATTGGTGTGAGATGAGGGTGAAAATCCCTCTGGTGGCTTCTTCTGTTTAAGAACAGGGTTTGTGTGGGGGCGCCTGCGTGGCTCAGTCAGTTGAGGGTCCAATTTCGGTTCAGGTCATGATCTCACGACTCATGAGTTCTAGCCCTGCATTGGGCTCTGTGCTGACTGCTCACAGCCTGGAGCCTGCTTCGGATTCTATGTCTACCTCTCTCTAAAATAAATAAACATTGGGGTGCCTGGGTGGCTCAGTCGGTGAAGCTTCAGTCTCAAGGTTGGAAGGTTTGAGCCCTGCATCATGCTCTGCGCTGACAGCTGGGAGCCTGGAGCCTGTTTCAGATTCTGTGTCTCCCTCTCTCAAAGTGCCCCTCCCCCACTCCCCCACTCCCCCACTAGCACTCTGTCTCTCTCTCTCAAAAATAAATAAACATTAAAAAAAAGACTCCATCTTTAAATAAATAAACAAACAAGCAAACATTTAAAAAAAAAAGAACAGGGTTCGCGCGGTGGGACAGTTTTGAGGGCCACTTATTAAAAGTTGCAGTTTTACCTTCTGCTTGGGTGACTGTGCATAATAGGTAAAGTCATTAGAGTCTTTCATTTATATAAAACTAGAGACATTGGAAGGCTATGTTTCGGTTCAAAAAGCTGACTTCTTAAAGCATCCACTGATTCTGCAGATGCTCAGAAATAAGCTGGTATAACCATAAACACTTGGAAATAAGAAATAACAGCAGAGTGAGGGCTTTTCAAAGCAGTCAATAAGTAAGCGGCAAAGACCAACAGTGCCCACAGGGTATTTCAATTTATAAAGCTTTGGGGCAGGCTGTTCAGAGTCCCTGAGCACAAGCAGTCGTGCAAGGCTAAGTGATGGAGGAATGTGTGTTCCACTCAGACTCAGCAGTATGAGGGCCAGCACGTTTCACGTTTCACGAATTTTTGATGTTTTAGGTTACTATTGTGATTGGTCACATTTTTATACGAATCCGTTTGTCCTCTTTTAGAACACAGGAATGAGAGTGAGCATAGCCTGACTGGGCTGGCAGAAGCATACATGAAGTCAGTTTTCCACATCATGAGTTTTCCATATATCATGCCCTGAGCTGTAGGACACCCTCATATGTTCTCTTAATCCTCACGGCACCCTATGATATAGCTACCATTCTCTCCATTCTATGGATGACAAAACTGAGGCTCAAAGAATTTGTTCCAGGTCACTTAGCAAATACATTGTGCAGCCAGAATTTCAATCTAGAGAGGGCCCTAGTAACCAGTCACTTGTAATTCCACAGATCTATAGTCCTTTAAGGTCCTGAACTGGGGAATGGCTTGATGAAAATGAACAGAAAGAAGAGCTGTCTGGTGGTATAATACCGGACTCACAGAGGAAGGAAAGAACTGGAGCATGGAGAGATCAGATAGAAGGTTGTGGCAGCAAGCAGGCCCTGGAGATGGAGTGACCAGAGTTTGGAACTAGAACACTTGTTTCCAGCCTGGTCTCTACCATAATGCTGCTAAGGGGAACCTTAGGCAAGTTACAGTCACATCTCTGAAATCTTGTTACTCCTCCCTAAATAATGGGTTGATAAATTGAGAGGAGACAATCTCTTGGTTCTTTCAAACTCTAAAATTCTGCCTAGAGCCTTTAAGTTTTAATGCGTTCTAAAGATTTATGTTATGAAAGCTCTAAATATCACCCAGAATCCAGAAAAGAATTTAGATGAAATGATTCTCAATGTAGTCTTTTCAAATTACAAAGGAATACAATTTTTAATAATTCTAACAACACAGTTTTTAAGAATATTTTCTAAACTGGATTATATTGAGGCAAACCAATCATTTCTGCATCTTACTGTTTTAAGAACATGATTTGAGGGGGGGAAAAAGAATGTGATTTGGGTATTGCTGTGGCAGCAGTGGTTGATGATATTAAAATCAAATAAGCATTACTTTTGAAACAAATGAAATTATTTAAACCTATCTCTCTAAGAAACTTTATGAAAATATACCTAGGAGACACAAACTATATTATCATCAGATTAATTTGTTTTCTAAGCTCAAATTTAATTTAAAATGTGGTACTTCTCCAACTGGTTCAGTCAACAGACTTTAAAGGGATTTTAGACAGAGAACACAGGAAATAGATATAGTAACATCGGAGGAAATAATCAACAAAATAGTTGTTCTGTGTTCTGTTGCTGTGATGCTTCTAGAAGGTATTTTTAACAACTCCCTGAGGAATTGGCTCTTACTGGTGTGAAGCCAGACTCTTCTCTCCGCTCACATTTGCAAACTTTTTTCTATTCTCATATCCTATAAGAAATCCATTTCCAAGCCTTGCTGAGTCCTCGGTCTCAGTGTTTTTCAGAACTGACACTTCCTTAAAAAAAAAAAAAAGGAAAGAAAGAAAGAAAAGGAAAAAGAAAAATAGAAAAGAAAGAACTGACTTTACCTCATCTACAAAGAATTGGGTTGGGGTTCCTATTCCTGGGTGGCAGAAATGGTCTTCTCCTTAGAATAAACAGAAAGGCAAAAGAATCTTTCTAGAATAAAGCTTTCATCAAGCCATTTTTGTTATTAAAACATTCAGGCATCCCATTATTTATAGTTTGAAATCTAAATTCTGCAGCTGAGATCCCCTTACTTTGAGCCAAGCAAATGCATTAGCTTTCTTTACAGGCTTTAATCCTTTACATCTGAGATTCCATTTGGAATGCTTTTCTGCTCTTTCTCTCTGCCAGCTCATGACCATCACTTCTTTCCATTCTATCTTGAAACTCATTTCCTTCAGGATGTTTTCCTGGTTTAGTAGCTACTTTGCAAACAAACAACTCTTGTTTTTGAGCTTTTAATCACATTAAGTCCTTTTAAGATAAATTATCCAAGTCAAGGGATAAACAACATATAGAGATTCCCATTCTTTAAGAAACCACCCAGAGCGATTTTACTTTGTGAATAGCATTTGAATTTTTAGGTGTCTGGTTTTTAGCTAGGAATCCACACTAGAGTCAGGGCAAAATGACTCTTTATGGTGACCTCTAGTGGGCACGGGACAATCCTACAACATTAAGAAAAGTGAAGGCAAAGTAAAACCAGCTGGGTTACTGGGAGGTCAGATGACCGCATCCCACCCCAACCCCACCCGTATTTTTAATTCCAGTATTTGTTTTGCATTGAACAGTTTGCCTTACAACTCACCTGTTTCGCCTCTGGCGGGCACCGCGCGGGCTGGGCTGCCAGTGTCGGATGTCGTGTGAATTGCAGGTAACAGTTTAAAATAATCCCTGCCAAGTGGAACCCACTCCCTGGGTTTCGACCGGAGCGCAGGGCAGTTCGCTCCGAGGAGCCTTTAAAGGGCTCTTGAAGCTTCAAGAACCGGTGCTGCAGCCGGCTCGGGGGGTGCACAGGGGAAATCAAGACATTATGAAAAGGAGGACGCAGATGAAGGCTACGGGGAAATTCTGTTCCTGCCAGTGGCAGAGCGATTCTCCTCAGACTTTCCCCCCACTCTACTGGAAGCGTCATGGGAGTAGGGGGGTGGTCCAGGCGCGGTGCACGTAGGCGCCCTTTTAGGACCCGCGCTCCGCAAAGCAGGGGCAGGGGCCGCTCCCCTGGGTGGGAGGGCGACACCGAGCCTGGGTGTTGGGGTGTGTGGCCGCCTTCAGAGCACGCGGTACGTGGGTCTCCGTGCCGCGAGAGAAGAAGCAAGTCAAGAAAAGCAATTGCTGGGGTGCCTTCTTTGAGAAATCCCTTGGGGCGTTCTCAGAAACTGCGCTGGGTTCCGGATAGTTTCTGGAAAAGGCTCCCCAAACGCCGTGTGCCCCCGCCTCTCAAATACTGCACCCCAGTCCTCACCCCTCCTTACCCTCCAGCCGCCTCCATTTGGGCGGGGGAGGCTGTTACGAGGGGGCTGACCAAGTCATCCTGATGGCTCCGGGCGGCACGCGGGAGCAGGCACCCCGGCCGCTGGGCTTGGCTCCCCCCACCCGCGGGGCTCCCAGTTGCTCCCTTCCCCGCTCCGCGGACCCCTCCTGGCCGCGGCGGGCGGGAGCGGAGGTGGAGGACGGCGTCACGAGGCGGGTAGCCCGAGGTCCAAGGCGGGGCGCCGGGGAATCCCAGCCGAGCGAGCCCGGGAGGTGCGGGCGCGGGTGGGCAGAGGAGGGCGGCGCGCGGAGGGAGGTGAGCGGAGCAGAGCCTGGAGGCGAGGAGGGGGAACCGCGAGGAGGCCCCGCCCCCGCCTCGCGGAGCCGGCTCTCCGCCGCCTCCGAACCCGCTCACTTTGCCTCTCGCCTCTGGACGGCGGCTGGGCGGTTGCCGGAATCGCGGCCAGAGGGAGCGCCGGGGACCGCGAGCCATCCCGCACCGGCGCCTCCTCCTGCAGCCCGCACCCCTCACGGGGGGCACAGCACCGCCGTTTTGAAAGGACACCCCGGCCTCGCAGGGGGGTTGGGGGGACTCCCCTGGCCGCTGACAGTCTCATTCCTGGTCAGCTGGGCGCAACACTGACGCCTGAGGGGACTCCCCGGCCACCTGCAGGTACCGCCGCGCCGAGGGAGCGTCGCTAGCAGCAACGCCTAGCCGCGGAGGAGGATAGAGCCGAGGGGGTCTCCGGCCCAGGGAAGGGCAGGAGCGGAGCCCGCAGCGAGAGCCGGCCAGCCCCGACGGCGCGCTCCCCCGTCCGCCAGCTGCAGGCAGGCCCCGCGCGGCGACCCGGGGGGCGGCGGCGGCCTCGGGGAGGCCAGCCATGACC
>NC_043703.1:131616125-131628009 GCF_006229205.1 Suricata suricatta
GGCGACCCGGGGGGCGGCGGCGGCCTCGGGGAGGCCAGCCATGACCTTCGGGCGCAGCGGGGCGGCCTCGGTGGTGCTGAACGTGGGCGGCGCCCGGTACTCGCTGTCCCGGGAGCTGCTGAAGGACTTCCCGCTGCGCCGCGTGAGCCGGCTGCACGGCTGCCGCTCGGAGCGCGACGTGCTGGAGGTGTGCGACGACTACGACCGCGAGCGCAACGAGTACTTCTTCGACCGGCACTCGGAGGCCTTCGGCTTCATCCTGCTCTACGTGCGCGGCCACGGCAAGCTGCGCTTCGCGCCGCGGATGTGCGAGCTCTCCTTTTACAACGAGATGATCTACTGGGGCCTAGAGGGCGCGCACCTAGAGTACTGCTGCCAGCGCCGCCTCGACGACCGCATGTCGGACACCTACACCTTCTACTCGGCCGACGAACCCGGCGTCCTGGGCCGCGACGAGGGGCGACCGGGCGGTGCCGACGCGGCCCCTTCTAGGCGCTGGCTCGAGCGCATGCGGCGGACCTTCGAGGAGCCCACGTCGTCTCTGGCCGCTCAGATCTTGGCCAGCGTGTCGGTAGTGTTCGTGATCGTGTCCATGGTCGTGCTGTGCGCCAGCACACTGCCCGACTGGCGCAACGCGGCGGCCGACAACCGCAGCCTGGATGACCGGAGCAGGTACTCCGCCGTCCCTGGGAGGGAGCCCTCCGGGTAGGACGCACTGCTTCTCTGCCCGTCCCGTCCGTCCTGTCGCGTCTGTCCGTCCCGTCCGTCGGTCCCGTCTCCGTCCTGTTTGCCTCCGGGCTGCTGAGCCAGGCTAGGTTCCCGGCTCGGCGAGGCCCCAGGCGGAGCCAGCCAGGGGAAGGGTTGGCCCTCACTTCGCACTCCCTACCTAACCTGGCCCCAGGCGGCTCTGGTCCTTAACTAGACTTCCTCTTGAGAGCAACTCTCCTCGCCAGGCCTGGGGAGGGGCCGGTAAAGATAAACAAGCCTCCTATCTTTTAGGTTACTTTTGAGCAACTGGCAACTAATTAGATTTCTCTAAACTTTTATTGTTAGTATTACAATTTAACCTTGGGCTATGAGCAGTTTGAATTATTTGCCAGTCTTTGGTGGTGTTTGAAAAGATGAAGTCGTCTTTTGGTGAAATGTGGTTTACTATACACGCACGCATTCTATATACTCTACATTAATATGTACTTTAATGGGATTGTTGTGTTATCAAGGAGATTAACAAGAGACTGTAAATAATGGATGCCTGTGCCCTATTCTCTCTTCTTTTCCTACGAAGTATGGAGTTAGCCAAGCATCTGTCCACCGTTTGGTACCAAAGATACACACTGTGACTTTCGGAAGGATCCTTCAGTTTTGGGAGGGAAGAAAATCACTATCTTAGAAAAGAAGAAACATTTAAACTGCCCCAACTCAGAAACACTATTGGAATAGTTAATAGGTTTTTTTTCCCACTTTATTGGGATAAAAGGAAAATATTTAAAATTTTCCATAGATCATGTTTACCTTTTCAATAGAGATAACATATTTCTCTTTTTAGTCCTAGTGAGTTTATTTTGCATATTTGGTAGGAGGAATAAACAGTAAAGTTGGCTTTGAAGGGAAACAATCTCTTGGGGGCACACACACAAAATTGTATATTCTTTTACTTTTGACACTGTTTTAAGATGCCTCTTCCATTCGTATTTATTTATTTCTTTTTCCATTCATTTTAAAAATTAGGTTGTATCTGATAATCTTTTCCTGATGGAGATGTGCATGTTTCTGGTGATATTATGTGCCTTGATGTTACAGTGCATTACTTCCACGTAATAGTTTTCCTTTGGAGAGCGAAGATTGTTTTTTAATGTAAGAGGTAAATAAAATTGTCTGGTACCACAGAGTCCATTACCGATATAGTGATATCTTGGCATGAAATCCAAGACACATGCTTTAAAAGGAAATTCATTAGTAGACTAATTTTGTTTAATGTGTTAGGTTCTGAGTTCTTGATTTACAGATAAGAATTACTCCCATCAGTACAATGAAATTAATTTATATACCTAAATACATAAGTGCCCTTGATTCTTTTAGGAGACCATAGGAAAATGAGCCATAACTGATTGGTCTTGAAATGATTCACTAGTAATTGTGGAATTCTAAGGTTAGTAAAAGTTCAAGCTACATTAGCAAAGGAAACAGGAGAATTGAGTTAGACTTCCTGAGACTGCCAAAGAAGTCAAGGAAGAAGAATAATTCTGGATTTGTATATACGTATTTTATAGATATATATAATTATTCAAGTCAGAACTGTTTCCTAGATACCCAGATATTTCAGGCAAAAGCCTGTTTTTCTTGGCTTAATGGTCCAGTTTTAAGCTTCACTCTCCAAGTGTAGGTATGAAAACCAACCTCTGTAATCCCAAACAGGTAAACTGAAGGATGAGTGAGCAGCTGAGGAGGCTGGAAGTCACAGAAGGAGCCCCGCTAAGGCCTCCTCCAACTGACAGGGCCTCTCTGCTGATGCTCTGACAATAGTCTCTCAAACCCTGCTTGCTTGTGTTTGCCGAAATTAGACTTTTTAAAACATCCTTCAGATCATCTGACCATATTTGGCATCTACCAAATAAAGTCAAAGCATTTTTCTTGCCCTTCAAAACTCTTTATGGTTTACCTACAATCTGCCTTTCTTGACTTATCCTGTCATCATTTGCAAGCATCTTTTTTGAGTATGTGCTGTTTAAGGCACTGTTGGTATTCCAAGTATTGTAACTTTTTGGTTGTTGTTTTCTAAAGAAAAGGGGTCAGATTGGTGATATAGGAATGAGAAGCGCAATTGATTCACAGTTGAGTTGTTCTGGGATACCGTTTGGCCTGCAAAGTGGAAGGAGATGGAAACAAGTCATTTCTGGAAGGTTGCAGAGGTCGTGTACCGCCCAGCAATGGTGGGGGTGTTGTCATTTATAAAAACTATATTCACAACCATTACAACCATGCGTGCTCTACCTGAGAACATAATAAGGAGAATTTTCCAGGTAAAAGGAACACAGGGGCAGAGGCATGAAATCTGCATATTATGTCTAGTGATTGAGTGAGAGGTGGATGCGGAACAGATGTTAGTTAGAAGGCCTCAAATGAGAAGAATGATTTTATTTTGCAGGCAGTAGTTAGCTGTTGGCAGGTTGGGGGTAAGTAGACTATGTATATAAATTAATGAGTGTTGTGAGTTGTGTACCGTGAACTGGGGGCTGGGGGAGATTGGAAACAGGAGGATGAGTTTGGAGATCTCTGCAGAGGGAAGGATTGCTTTGAGGTGATAAGAATGGAGAAGAAATGATCTCTCTGGAAAATATTAGAAAGACTCATAATTAATCCAGGGCATTGGAAGGCGACATGCATCAGGATCCATGGACTTCCAGGAACCAGGAGTACGCCCCGCCCTGTCACTTGCAGGCTCCATTTGTCAGTCCTGGCCTGCTCACTTGTTCCTGAACCACCGTTTCTTACCGTGCAGTCCCTTGCCTGTTGAAATGGGATCATCCATCAAGCCCAACTTAGATTGTTTCTTTTGTGAAGATTTTCCTGCCTACCTGAGTAGATGTGATGTTTTCTTCTGAATTTCTTGAGGAATTGCTTCTTTGTACTACTTATTTGCCATCTATAATATCCTTCCTAGCATAGTAGTTATTCTTTCGTATAAATATGTCCTAGCTCCTGAACTAGATGAGAGGAAAAGGCCTAAAAGGCAGCTAAATTCTCATACTATTTATTACGACAGCATCTTTTAGGAAAAAATTATTATTCTGGCACAATAAATATCTACTGTTTATATTATAATTTAAAATACAGCCTTCCAGGAATATATCTTCTGATGCATAGATTGAAGAGCTGTGTGGGGTAAGACTGTGGGCTTCAGCTGGTGGAAGTTGTAGTTGAAGAGGACAGGATCTTGTGCTAGGAATGAGAAAAAAAGTCTGTTAAATCAAGGAATGATTGTTTATCAAGCAGTGATTTTGCAAAAGGAATAAAGATAAGCATACGATTTCTTTTTATTAATCTTTGAAATTTTGGGATAGCATACAATCTCCAGTTTGGAAGAAATCTTGAGAGGTCTTCCAAATCAATAATTTGGAAGTTTTTTCTATATGAATATCTTTTTTTTAAGTTTATTTATTTGTCCTGGGGGGAGGGAGGGAGAGAGAGAGAGAGAGAGAGAGAGAGAGAGTGTGTGTGTGTGTGTGTGTGTGTGTGTGCGCACACACGTGCACACAAGTGGGAAATGGCAGAGAGAAGGAGAGAGAATCCCAAGCAGACTCCACACTGTCAGCACAGAGCCTGACATGGGGCTCAAACTCCTGAACCATGAGATCATGACCTCAGCTAAAATCAAGAGTCTACGATTAACTGACTGAGCCACCCAGGTGCCCCTAGAATATGTTCCTTTTAAATTGATTTGTTCTAGATGGTTGATAATCATATAAATAATGGTTTGAAGTCCAGAAGCTATAAAAAGCAAGCTTTTCTCCATCTCCTGAGCATTTAGTTCTTTTTCCCTAGATGTAACCAAAGTTACTTGATTTTGTGTGTCATTTTGGAGACATTCTATGTATTTACAAGCATATATATTTACAGACAGCAACAATAACAGTGCAATAATACTTTTCTGAAACTTGCTTTCAAACTAACCAACATGTCTTGGAGATTGTTTTTATAAGTCTATAAAGAGCTACCCAATTATTTTAACCAGCTGTATAATATTCCACTGTATGAATGTCTCATAATTTTTGGACATTAATGTTATCTCATCTATAGGAAGTGCTGCAATGAATACCCTTATACATGTGCATTATTTTGCTCTTATCCATAGGATAAATTCCTGGAAGTTAAGAAAAAGGGCATGTGCATTTATAATTTGCATAGGTAATGCAAAATTGTTCTCCACAAAGTTAATATCATCTAGCTAGCAATGTATGGGAAAATATGATTCTTTTTAATCTTTATTTTTCAGAGAGAGAGACAGACAGAGTGTGAGCAAGGGAGGGCAGGGAGAGAGGAAAACACAGAACCTGAAGCAGGCTCCAGGTTCTGAGCTGTCAGTATAGAGCCTAACTAACGCAGGGCTTGAACTCATGGACCACGAGATCATGCCCTGAGCTGAAGTCGCATACTCAGCCAACTGAGCCACCTAGGAGCCTCGAAAATATGCTTTTTCTTTCTGTTTTTCTTTTTATTTTAATTATTAAAGTTTATTTATTTATTTATTTTGAGAGAGAGTGCATGTGGATGAGCGGGGGAGGGGCGGAGACAGAATCCTAACATGGGGCTCTAACTCACAACCCCCCAGATCATGACCTGAGCAGAGATCATGCATTGGATGCTTAAGTGCCACCCAGGCACTCCAGAACGTGCTTTTTTATATGCCATAAAGCATTGTGATACTTCTAAACTTTATCATATCATACCATACCCAAGAACTATTTAGCAGCTCTAATTTGCTTTTGCCTTACTTTGAGTAGAATTGTGCATCTTTATATATATCTAGGAGTCATTTTTCTTACTTTTTTGGTAACCTATTTATATGTTTTGCTTGTCAGTGACTTTTGAATGATACATTGTTTATGGCATGAATTGCAAATATACATTGTTCTCTAATTTAGGGCCCCATTAAAAGAAAACCACAATTCCTTAGAACATAATGCTATGCTATATCTGTTCATTGAGAAAAAATGCATGATGAGTGAAAAATAATCCTGAATTGTGACTATTCATCAGCTGTTTTTGATTCTGGCGACTGTGCCCAGTAGTGTGACTGCAGAGGCACATAGGATGGGGTTCTTCCTCATGGAATTGGTGGGCTGGTGGTGGTAGTGGGAAAGGAGGACAGACAACAAAGGAAGCGAATAAACAAGAATTGCAGATAGTGAAGGGAAATCAAACAGGGTATAGAATGCAACAGGAGTGTCCTTTGCATAAGATGTGAGGAGATGGCTTGAGTGGAGACCTGAATGATGAGAAAGACCCAGTCTTGAAAAAGGGATAGAAGAGTGTTCTTGACAGAGGGAACAGCAAAGGCAGAAGCTCGGAGGTGACCATGAGCGTGGCTTGTCTGTAGAATGGAAGGAAGGCCCATGTGGGCTAGCAGTTAGTCCAAGGGCAAGGGGTGTGGTAGATGAGAGGGGAGGCAGGGGAGGCAGAGACCTATCAGGCTGAGCCTGTGTGCTATGGGAAGGAGTTTGGATTTCCTTCCAGGTGTGACAGAAAAGACTTTGGAAGGTTTAAAGCAGAGGAAAGATATGATCTGATGTGATTTCAAAACATCACTGGCCACAGGGTGGAGAAGGGACCAGGAGGGAAACATATGTTAGCAAGACCTGGCAGGGGAGAGAGTATGGGACTTGATTAGGGGAGCAGCAGTGGACACGGTAAGAAGTCATTGGATTCAGGTAATTATGAGGGTTTTGTCATGTTCTTAATGGTGACTCTGCCCTGTACTAGGAAAGGCATCAGGTATTCTGAGTGAACCAGTGCAAGGGCTATAGGCCCTGGGGGTCCCTCCCGCTTTACTGGCTTGGCCCACGTGTACTGAGCTGGGAGTCCAGGTCTTTTCTACAGTTTGTTTCTCATTTTGGAGGTATTGTGAGGAGAAGGATATGGAAGAGGGATCTTTTGAGAATTGGTGGGAGAGGGACCATTTGCTATTTTCTTTCTATATAACCGAAAGCATCTCATTGAGAGGACTTCTACTAAAGACCCGTGATAACGTGTTCACAATCTCCCTTAGTGAACAATTCTGGTAATCTTAGAATGATGATATTCTTACTGTTTTATCTGGTTGATAAGACAAACTACAGATTTTCCAGGCAGTTTGCCTTCCAGTACCATTGAGTATCATTCCAGCACTGCTAAGGAGATGAATGTTTTTTTGGCATTTTAAACATATAGGTATACTCATCTTTTTTTTTTTAATAATTTTTTTAATGTTTATTTTTGAGAGAGAGACAGAGAGACAGAATGTGAGCAGGGGAGGGGCAGAGAGAGAAGGAGACACAGAATTTGAAGCTGGCTCTAGGCTCCGAGCTATTAGCAGAGAACCCGATGTGGGGCTCGAACCCATGAACCTCGAGATCATGCCCTGAGCCCAAATCAGATTCTTGCTTAACTGGCTGAGCCAACCAGGAGTGCTTATTTTTTTTAAACTTTATTTTTTAGTACTCTCTACACCCAATTTGGGGCTCAGACTCATGACCCTGAGATCAGGCGTCACATGTTCTTCTGACTGAGCCAGCCAGGCGCCTGACCTACTCTTAAAATCACTCAGGGGGCTCCTGGGTGGCTCAGTTAGTTAAGCGTCTGACTTTAGTTCAGGTCATGATCTCACAGTTTCTGGGTTCAAACCCTGCTTTGGGCTCTGTGCTGACAGCTCGGAGCCTGGAGCCTGCTTTGGATTCAGTGCCTCCCTGTCTCTCTCTCTCTCTCCTTCCCCTGCTTGTGCTCTGTCACTCTCAAAAATAAATAGATAAATAGAATCACTCAGCGTTGCTACCTGTGTCATAAAAAGATGCTCTATGCTAGTCAGAACTTTGAGGAAAAGGTGGGTCAGATACAAAGTACTCCTAACCTTTACTTTTTGGTCCCCTTTGCCTCTGAACTTATGTCCCCTCAGCCAATCGTACCTGTTGTGTTCTCTTTTGAATTTTAAATCTCTTTATGGTGCAAAGTCTTGCACCAAGCTGTTCCTCAGAAATTATTTCTAAAAGTTGCTCCATGTTGGAATTTTGATCTTTAATTTGTATTGCTTTGTGGTACGGTAGTGAGAATCAGAGGAGATGTAAAGATGTTCAAGTTCTTTTGCAGTGTTATTTTTAGCCCAGGTTTTAAAAATGAAATGCATAATAAAAATGAAACACCAAGTGATGGAAATTTAAAAATCAATTGTATTATTTCTATTGCCTATTAGGTCAACATTGTACAAATTCAGTAGGTTTTTAAGAACTTGAAAAATAAAAAGCAATATTTGAAACTGAAGGTGAAAGTCTCAGTGCTTTTACTTTGCAGATAAGGTGGATATTTTCAGAAGCCGGTAATTAATAGATCTCTGATAGGATTGAATATAACCCTGAATCTCAGTTAAATTATGTTCTTGCACAGTGGACTGTTTCTTTTAATATGTGTACAGGGTTTTCTATCTGCTGCCAATTTTAGAATTCAGTGGAAACTTTCTTTTGTTAATACTCATTTTTTAATCAAGGTGTTTTTTTTTTTTCTCCCTTAGTAAGCAAGTTGATTTTCAATGTTCTTTTTATGTTTTTTAAATGAAAAGTTTGCTCACTGGAAAAAAGTATGGTTCTAAGTGTTATGAAGTGAAAAGTAAACATTGCCCTTTCTCCTCAATCCCATTACCCAGTTTCTCAGTATTCTTTCCTGAGATGCTCCTATAAACACCCCCACCCCCACAAACACACACACTTGTGAGTGGATATAAATTATACATGCATATTATATAGATATTTAAAAATTATAACTGGGATTATTCTATAATCTTGTTTAATAATTTGCTTTTTTTCTCTGAACATCTTGGAACTCTTTCCTTATCAGTTGATAGAAATCTTCCTCATTCTTTTGAAAACCTGTAAAATGTTCCATTGTATGGCCAGGCCAGTCTCGTCTACCAGCTTCTGTCCTGTCAATCACAGTGATGGCTGTCGTAGTAATATTTATTTCATTAGTTTATGGTAGCTGCTTATTAAGCTTTTACATGTATTTTGTCATCTAAATTTCCAATGACAATCCTGTGAGGTGGCACCGTTACAGTCTTCATTTTATGAGTGAGATTTAGAGAGGTGAAGCGGCATGTAACCTCACAGAGTGGGGAAATGGTGACCTGGTGTTTGATTCCCATGTTCCTGATCCACACTGCTGTGGAATGTTTGGTTTGACTCTAGTTTTTCAAAAATGCAAACAGTGGTACAGAACAATCTTTTTCATATATCTTTGCAAATTGGTGTGAGTATATATGTTAGGTAAATTCTAAAGTAGAAATATAGCTGGATCAAGAGGATTGTGTTTAAGAAAAGTTTTTTGTCAGATATTACCAAATTTCCCTCTAAACTATGCACGCAATTCAGCACTACTCTTTATTAGTGATAGTGACTATTATAATATGAATGCAATTAGTAATGAATAGAATGCTAATATTAATAAAATTTTAATAGCAAACATTTAGAAATAATCACCTTAAAAAGTATAACAGCTTTAAAGGGGCACTTGGGTGGCTCAGTTGGTTAAGCATCTTTGCCTCAGGTCATGATCTCTCCGTTCTTAAGTTCAAGCCCCACATCGGGCTGTCTGCTGTCCGCACAGAGCCTGGGTTTTTTTTTTTTAATTAAAAAACATTTTTTAATATGTTTATTTTTTGAGAGATAGAGTGAGACAGAGCATGAGTGGGGAGGGTCAGAGAGAGAAGGAGACGCAGAATCTGAAGCAGGCTCCAGGCTCTGAACAAGCATTCAGCACAGAGCCCGACATGAGGCTCAAACCCACCAATTGTGAGATCATGACCTGAGCTGAAGTTGGTTGCTTAACTGACTGAGCCACTCAGGTGCCCCACACAGAGCCTGCTTTGGATTCTCTGTCCCCCTCTCTTTCTGCCCCTTCCCAGCCTGTTCTTTCTCTCTCTCTCTCAAAATAAATAAATAAACTAAAAGAAAAAAAAAGAAAGAATGTCTTTAAAAATATATAACTGCTTTATTCAGCTATAACTCATACTATAGAACTCACCTTTAAAGTGCACAATTCATGGGACACCTGGGTGGCTCAGTCAGTTAAGCAGCTGACTTTAACTCAGGTCATGATTTCACCGTTCATGGGTTCGAGCTCAGGATTGGGCTTTGTGCTAAGAGCCTGGAGCCTTCTTCAGAAACTGTGTCTCCCTCTGTCTCTTTGCCTCCCCCATTTATGCTCTGTCTCTCAAAAATACATTTTAAAAAATTAAAAAACAATAAATATACAGTTCAGGAGTGGCTGGCTGGCTCACTTTGGAACAGAGGATTCTTGATCTTGTTCTTGGGCTCAAGCCCCACATTGGGCTTGGAGCCTACTTAAAAAAATAAAGCACACAATTGAATTTTAGTATATTCACAGAATTGTACAATTATCAATCATCATCCATCCTACTTTAAACATTATGTTTTGGTGATGTGTTTGAAAGAGTATTAAAATGTGTTAGAAAGCTGGAACCCATGAATGGCTAAGAAAGGGACCCAGGCATTTTGACTGAGCAGATGAATCAGATGAAGCAAGCAATAGGCAAAACATTTGTGTTTGAATTAATTAATTCATTCATGAACTGGTGGGTTCTGTTGGAGTGTTTGGAAGAGTTATATATATTTAAGTGATTTTCGTTGCCTGCTAGTAGCAAGGACTCCTCAGCTTTTACTCTACCGGCGAAGGGAAGTATGTAATTGAGGCAGTCATCTAACTTTCTCAGGCCAAGAAAATGTCAAAAGGAAAAAGTTGTGGTGTCGAGAATCCAGGATTCCAAGTTAGGAGGCCACCCTAGAGTTCATTTATTACCCTGCTCTGGGCCTGTACCCTTCTCCATTAAGTGGGGATTTTACATGGAAGGGTCAATGAGAGAATGAAGATTGAGCCCTCAGCAGGAAACTGAACTCCTTAGCTCTTGATCTTTTCTTGTATTGGGCCCCTTCCTGCTGTCCCTCATTTCTTGAGGTTGCTTGTAAATGTCTTACTTCCCTTTTGGTCTTTGAGTTCTTTGAGGATGGAAATTCTTGCTTCACAACATGGAGTTCAATACCTTGCACATGAGCAGTCATTCAGTATGTAATTTATTTTATCATTTATTTATGTGTTTCTTTTTAAAATATAATTTATTGTCAAATTGGTTTCCATACAACACCCAGTGCTCATCCCAGTAAGTGTCCTCCTCAATGCCCATCACCCACTTTCCCCTCTCCCCCATCCCCTCAGTGTGTATTTTAAAAACATATGAAAGAAACATGCATACAACAGTGTTTTCGTTTTTTAAAGATTTTATTTTGTTTTATTTATTTTTAAAATGTTTATTTTGAGAGCGAGAGCGTGCGTGAGCAAGAGAGGGACAGAGAGAGAGAGAGAGACAATTTTTTTTTTCAGTCAACAAATATTTATTGAGCATCTAACATGTGCCAGACACTGGTAGGTACTAGTTAGATAAACATCCAGGAACAAGATTCACATAGTCTCTTCCCTGTAAGAATTTACATTCCATAATTAATTATATAATTAGTTATTAATTACATTTTAAGTGCCATGAAGGAGAAGTACAAGGAAATAAGATGATGTATAATGGAGGCTCTTAGTGTGGAGGATCTGGAAAGATGTCTCTGAGGAAGTGATATTTAGGTTGAAATCTGAAGAATGTATGGAAGTTGAAGTGGGAGTGGGGTGTGGTGGGGCAGAGAGCAGGAGAACATTCTTGAGATAATAATACCCATCTTATAATGTGTCTTTGAAGTGACAATTAGCTGTTTAAACTCTTCAGAAGGGGAATTTACTCCCTCCAGAGGCAACACTTGAATTGTTCTGTCAGTAAGATCTTCAATTTGAATTAAGGTCTGTCTCTCTGAAGCTCCTGACCTTTGGTCTTATTTTATTTCTTGGGTCCTTGTAGAATGAGCCATCTCCTTGTGATAGCAATGGTGTTCTTTCTTTCCTCCAAGAAGGTTGTTTAACTTCTCCAATCTATAATTGGAACTGATTAATAGCATCTACCTCACAGGGTTGGTGTGAAGATTCCACAAAAGAATCTATAGGACGTGCTTGGTTTGATGCCTGGAACACACTGTTAGCCAAGTGCTTAATAAATGTCAACTATCATCATGATTATTATTATACAAAAGTC
>NC_043703.1:131628109-131629319 GCF_006229205.1 Suricata suricatta
TTTTAATGTTTTATTTTTAATCTTGAGAGAGAGACAGTGTGAGCAGGGGAGGGTCAGAGAGAGAGGGAGACACAGAATCTGAAGACAGGCTCCAGGCTCTGAGCTAGCTGCCAGCACAGAGCCCGACGCGGGGCTCCAACCCACGAACCATGAGATCATGACCTGAGCCGAAGTCAGACGCTTAACTGACTGAGTCACTCACGCGCCCCTAATTTAAAATTTTAATAGTTGACTTTGGTCCTGGTATGAAGGGCAGACCCTAGGGGGCAAGGGTGGAGCCAGTGAGGCCAGTTAGAACCCCCATTTCACCTAGTACTCAAAGGGCTGCCTCGAGCCCTGGGTCCAGGCAGCTAGCTGCCATGTTGATCCGGGTTGCGGTGGCATGGTTTCCTTTTTTATTTTCAGGGTAACGCTATTGTTGTAATTAGTCAGGTTTGCCTCTGACATCATTGCATGACCAGGGGCTCTGCTGTCCCCCCCACACTGTTGCAGGACTGGTGGTCTGGAGCAAGGGTGGGCAGATCATGGCCTGCAGACAACTGAGGCCCATTGCCTGTTTCTGTACAGTCCCCGAGCTAAATGGTTTTTACACTTTTAAGATGGTGCAGAAAAAAATCAAAAGAAGAGTACTGTTTTATGACATTCAGATTTCAGAGTTTTATTGGCCCACAGCCACGCCCACTTGTTTACATGTCTGTGGCAGCTTTCCTACTACTTGGGTGGAGTTGAACACTTGGCAACAGAGGCTAGCTGGCCGGCAAAGCCTGACACATTGACTCTCTGGCTCTTTACCGACAGAGCTTGTCAGCCTTGGGTCTAGAATGGTCTTGTCATGGGTTTCAGCCTGTCCAGCTGTGTGGCCTGGGGAACATTCCTTCTCTAAGCCTCGGTGTCCCCGTGTGTAAAGTAAGGAGAGCGGTAAAGGGTTGAGGGTGGGTTACTAACTGCTGTCTTCTAACCAGCTCGATGCCAGATGCTGCCCCTGGATCTCATGGAGGCCCACCCTGACCTACAGAGTGTTCTGTTTTCCCAAGATACTTCCCCTAACCAGAGCTCGTTATTCGATCCTAAGAGTTCTGGTACAGTAGGAACTTTTATTAGTATTTACGTTTGGTGCAGGAGATCAGGTATTTATAAGTTAAGGACTGCCAGTATTAATTTTAGATCACAGATGTAGATTTGCCAGCTTACTGCCAGTTTACTCTGAACT
>NC_043703.1:131629419-131630629 GCF_006229205.1 Suricata suricatta
AGTTCAGAGTAAACTGGCAGTAAGCTGGCAAATCTACATCTGTGATCTAAAATTAATACTGGCAGTCCTTAACTTATAAATACCTGATCTCCTGCACCAAACGTAAATACTAATAAAAGTTCCTACTGTACCAGAACTCTTAGGATCGAATAACGAGCTCTGGTTAGGGGAAGTATCTTGGGAAAACAGAACACTCTGTGGGTCAGGGTGGGCCTCCATGAGATCCAGGGGCAGCATCTGGCATCGAGCTGGTTAGAAGACAGCAGTTAGTAACCCACCCTCAACCCTTTACCGCTCTCCTTACTTTACACACGGGGACACCGAGGCTTAGAGAAGGAATGTTCCCCAGGCCACACAGCTGGACAGGCTGAAACCCATGACAAGACCATTCTAGACCCAAGGCTGACAAGCTCTGTCGGTAAAGAGCCAGAGAGTCAATGTGTCAGGCTTTGCCGGCCAGCTAGCCTCTGTTGCCAAGTGTTCAACTCCACCCAAGTAGTAGGAAAGCTGCCACAGACATGTAAACAAGTGGGCGTGGCTGTGGGCCAATAAAACTCTGAAATCTGAATGTCATAAAACAGTACTCTTCTTTTGATTTTTTTCTGCACCATCTTAAAAGTGTAAAAACCATTTAGCTCGGGAGCTGTACAGAAACAGGCAATGGGCCTCAGTTGTCTGCAGGCCATGATCTGCCCACCCTTGCTCCAGACCACCAGTCCTGCAACAGTGTGGGGGGGACAGCAGAGCCCCTGGTCATGCAATGATGTCAGAGGCAAACCTGACTAATTACAACAATAGCGTTACCCTGAAAATAAAAAAGGAAACCATGCCACCGCAACCCGGATCAACATGGCAGCTAGCTGCCTGGACCCAGGGCTCGAGGCAGCCCTTTGAGTACTAGGTGAAATGGGGGTTCTAACTGGCCTCACTGGCTCCACCCTTGCCCCCTAGGGTCTGCCCTTCATACCGGGACCAAAGTCAACTATTAAAATTTTAAATTAGGGGCGCGTGAATGACTCAGTCAGTTAAGCGTCTGACTTCGGCTCAGGTCATGATCTCATGGTTTGTGGGTTGGAGCCCCGCGTCGGGCTCTGTGCTGACAGCTAGCTCATAGCCTGGGGCCTGTCTTCAGATTCTGTGTCTCCCTCTCTCTCTGACCCTCCCCTGCTCACACTGTCTCTCTCTCAAGATTAAAAATAAAACATTAAAA
>NC_043703.1:131630729-131710424 GCF_006229205.1 Suricata suricatta
ACAGAGTGTTCTGTTTTCCCAAGATACTTCCCCTAACCAGAGCTCGTTATTCGATCCTAAGAGTTCTGGTACAGTAGGAACTTTTATTAGTATTTACGTTTGGTGCAGGAGATCAGGTATTTATAAGTTAAGGACTGCCAGTATTAATTTTAGATCACAGATGTAGATTTGCCAGCTTACTGCCAGTTTACTCTGAACTGGTGAATGTGAGAAGTGGTTGGGGAAAGGATGGATGATCAAAACTGGGGTTCACTAGGGTAAGTCCTGTTAAATCAGGGACTGCATTTTTATGGGAATTAAATTATGAAGTACATTTCAAAAAAGGAAGGGTGTCCTGGGACACCTGGCTGGCTCAGTTGGTTGAGCATCTGACTTTTGATTTCGGCTCAGGTCATGATCCCAGGTTTGTGGGATCAAGCACTATGTCCAGGTCTGCGCTGAGCATGAAGCCTGCTTAAGATTCTCATTCTCTCTCACTCTCTCTCTCTCCCCACCGCCCCCCACCCCGTCCCTCTCCCCAGCTTGCTCTCTCTCCTCTAAAATAAAAACAAAACAAAACAGGAAGCGAGTCCTATTAATACATGGTGTAACTCACTTGGCCTTGAGATGTATGTAACCAAGACGGCCCTTGCCGTCCAGTACCTTCCTGGGTAGGGAGGGGAAGCACAGAGTCACTGATGGTGAGGAGGTGAGGTGGAACACAGTTGTGGGAGCGGAACCAGCGCTACCTGTGGTGTCACAGAATGGCTTCTTGTGTAGTGTCATTCAGGTCTTCCTGGTATTTCTGGAATGCGGCCACAAGAGCTCTGGGGACTGGGACGGAGGTGCGACTCCAGCCGGTGTTAGGAATAGCTGTTGTATTCTCCACCACCGTGCACTCATTGTTAGAAAAGAGTGTCACCAGGAACGCCCTTGACAATGCAGTCACAATTACTGCTTTTATTACACCTGACCCTTAAGTATATATTTTAATATCTTCTGCGCGATGAAACGGGAAGTTGCAGAGGGCATTTCTGCTGAAACGCTGTGGCTGTCTCCAGGGAAAGAACTTGTACAGTTGGATGAGTTGCAAGCTGCACTAGCAGCTTTTTTCACGAAACATTTTTATTTGCAAGAATGACTGACAACCTGTGGTTATTCAGACTTGAACTAAGCAGACATTTTCTCTCTTCAGTGAACAAGGTGAGTCTGTCACTTCAGGGACAACAATGGCCAGTTGTTGTTGCCAATGATAAAATGAGAGCTCTCCGGTAAAAATTAGACACTCGGAAAACTTGAACCTGCCACTGTGCACTTGCCAGCTTCCCAATCCTTCACTTTTCTGATGAGCTTGGTAGTGGTGATATTCATAAATGTGGCTTTTCAAATATTACAGCATGAAGTGTGTTAATATTTGGGTGATCTACATAACTCAGAAACCAACACATCTTAAATGACCAATACCTGATGTTACAATACCATGCAAAAGATCCACCCCAAGTGACTAGGGACTAATGGGTTTTAAGGTAACTGAACATCAAAAGTTAAGTGACGAGATTTCCCTCCACATGGTAGCTAACCTTAAGAAACTACCACTTTTTGGGCTGCCTGGTTGGCTCAGTCAGACTGTTGATTTTGGCTCAGGTCATGATCTCATGGTTGGTCATGGAATTGAGCCCTGCCTCAGGCTCTTCTCTGAGCCTGCTTAAGATTCTCTCTCTCCATCTCCCTCTGGCTCTCCTTCGCTGATGCATGTGCTCTCTCTCTCTCCAAAAAAAAATAAAACAACGTAGTACAACATATTGAATGCAGAAATCAGCTATCTTTATGTGCATTTCAATTATCTCTCTCTCCTTCCTTCCATCACCCTTCCTCCTTCCCTCTCTCTCTTCCTTTTCCTTGCTTTTTGTCTTAGAATTCAAAAGTGGAGAAGCTTATCATAGAGAAATGGATTTACACATCATTTTGAACTGGAAAAAAATCTGTCTGTTCCTTAAGAAAGTACATCTGATTTGAGTTATTGGTTTCACAGTGAGGATTGACTTTGCGGATTCAGTTACATGGCAGGCATGTTCCAAAAGCTGAATGAGATAAGTGTGCAGTTCCAAGGTTTTGATGAAAATGTACTTAAAGCACATAGTAAGATCTAAATATTTAATTTGAAATGATGTATTGACAGGGTGCCTGTCTGGCTCTTGAAAGAGCACACAACTCTTTGGATCACACTCAGGATTTTTTTTTTTTAAGAGAGACAGACAGAGCAAGGCTCCATCCCACCACCTTGGGATCATGAGCTGATCCGACATCAAGAGTTGGATGTGTAACTGACTGAGCTACCCAGGCGCCCCTGGATATTATTTAACATTGATGATTTTGGAGACTCTAGGCCAGTTGTTTTATAGATGTCCCTGAATTTGAACTTGTCTGACAGTCTCATAATTATATTCAAGCCAAACCTTCTCAATAGAAATACTATATAGATGTATAAAGAATTTTTTAAAAAGATTTCATTTTTTTAATGTTTATTTTTAGGGAGGGAGGGCAGAAAAAGAGAGAGTCTAAAGTGGGCTCCACACTGTCAGCATAGAGCCCGCCACAGGGCTCAAACTCACGAACTATGAGATCGTGATCTGAGCCGAAGTCAGGCACCTAACCAACTGAGCCACCCAGGCAACTCTAAAGATTTCATTTAAAAAAAATTTTTTTTAAATGTTTTATTTATTTTTGATACAGAGAGAGATAGAGCATGAGAGGGGAAGGGGCAGAGAGAGAAGGAGACACAGAACCGGAAGCAGGCTCCAGGCTCTGAGCTAGCTGTCAGCACAGAGCCTGACGCGGGGCTTGAACCCACGAATGTGAGATCTGACCTGAGCCGAAGTCGGAGGCTTAACCGACTGAGCTACCCAGGCACCCCAAGATTTCATTTTTAAGTAATCTCTACACCCAGTATGGGGCTTGGACTCAAAACCCTGAGATTTAGAGTCACATGCTCTTCTTTTTCTTTTCTTTTCAATTTTCTAAAATGTTTATTTAAAAAAAATTTTTTTAACTTTATTTTTGAGAGATGGAAAGAGACAGAACATGAGAGGGGGAGGGGCAGAGAGAGAGGGAGACACAGAATCAGGAAGACAGGCTCCAGTTCTGAGCTGTCAGCACAGAGCCTGACACGGGGCTCGAACCCACAGATTGTGAGATCATAACCTTAGCCGAAGTCGGACGCTTAACTGACTGAGCCACCCAGGTGCCCCAAAATGTTTTTATTTTTGAGAGAAAGAGAGATGGAGCATGAGCAGGTTAGGAGCAGAGAGAGAGAGGGACAAACAAGTTGGATGCTTAACCAACTGAGTCGCCTAAGTGCCCCGTCTTCTGACGGAGCCAGCCAGGCGCCCCTGTGAGAAGAATTATTGATGATAGATGATAGTAAACCAAAATGTGGTATTTTTTGCATATACTTAGAAGGAGGTAAAAGAATTTAATAACATTCCTATAATACAGCTTTTTCTGTCTTCCTCTACTTGTTTAATAAGGATTCTCAGTCATTTTATGTGTAAAACAAAACATTTTATGTGTAAAAACAAATATAGGATTAGAAATGGTGCTGATCTATGTCATTCTACCAATTGGAAGAAATACCCTTTATTAATTTGAATTAAAATATCCAACTGCTGGGGCCCCTGGGTGGCTCAGTTGGTTAAGCATCTGACTTCGGCTCAGGTCATGATCTTGTGGCTCGGGAGTTCAAGTCCTGCATCATACTCTGTGCTGACAGCTCAGAGCCTGGAGCCTGCTTTAGATTCTATCTCCCTCTCTCTCAGCCCCTCTGTCATTTATGCTCTGTCTCTCTCATAACATGAATAAGCATTAAAAAATAAAAATAGGGGTGCCTGGTGGCTCAGTCGGTTAAGCGTCTGACTTCGGCTCAGATCATGATCTCACAGTTTGTGAGTTTGAGCCCCTCATCAGTCTCTGTGCTGACAGCTCAGAGCCTGGCACCTGCTTCCGATTATGTGTCTCCCTTTCTCTCTACCCCTCCCCCACTCATGCTCGCTCTGCCTCTCTCTCAAAAATAAATAAACATTAAAAATTATAAAAAATAGTAAAGAAAAAATGAGGTCACATTTTATTTTTAAATTGTCAATATTTGCGACCTGCCAGAATTTACATGCTTTGCAACTATTTTAACTTAAAAAATTGTCCTAGGGAGATACATAGTTTTTCTAAACTGTTTCAAGAGTCACATGAGCAAGAAAGAGGTTTGGGGACCACTGTGCTCGAGGGAGTGAGAGGCAGGCGAGAGCCGCCGGCCTGGTATGGGAGGATCACACTGCTAGAGGTCTGAGTCAAGAGAGGGTCATGAGGTGTCAGGAGATGAGGGTGGTCACAGATGGGGCATCAGGTTGGGCAGCAGTCCCCGAGTGACATGTTAAGTAACTTTACCGTTATAAGAAGGGGACAGGAAGCCAAGGAAGTGTTTAAGCGCTTACATAACAATATTGAAATACGCGGAAGACAGCATTTGGCTTTTGGATTGTATAAAATGCCTCTTCATAGAACTCTTGGTGACAGGGTTTTATCCACCCTTGCATTCATTTACTAATGATGTGCACTAATTCATAATTACCAATGATATGGTTGTGTGATATGTTGTAATAATACGTTTTGAAGAGAAATAGGAACCTTTCGTGTTTTTCATCCATTAAGGGAAACTTTGCAGTATGGCCAGTTGGTGTGTCCTCTCACCTTTGCCTGGGTGCGCGGTGGGAGTAGGTGAGATCAGTATTACAGAGCGCCCCCTGTGTGTCCAGCCACCCCGGAATTGCTTCTTTAGAGAAGCACCCTGAGGGTGTTAGTATGTTGGGTCGTAAGTCATAGGTTAGGTGATAAGGCAGTCGAGTCACCAACTGTGGGTCACAGGAACGTGAAGGCATTGGGACCCCCCTGGGTCTGGTTCCAGAGCTCGTGTGCTTTGCCCACACTCTTGCTTTCTGTGCCGCAGCAGCTCTGCTTTGGGGCATGCAGACGATGCGTGAAGACCTTTGACTTGTATCTCAGGAACCAAATTAAGGACTGTGTTGAATTTAATTGATAGTTGTTTTTATGTATATCGTTTAAGTAAATGGAAGTAATTTTTCAGTTTCTATAAAGATAAAAAAACGTCTTACTAGCTAACAGTACAATATACAATGGGCTTTGACACAACTTGTCCCCCCCTTTTTTTCCCAGTTAATCTATATAATTTATTTAAATGTTGTTGCTTTAAAGAGCATTTGCTGTAATGCTCTGAGGAATTTTTTTTAAGGTAAGAGACTATGGGAAATAAAGCAAAATTTAAGCATTAAAAAAAAGTAGAATTCCTTATGCCAATCAATCAAAATGTATTTTTCCTGGAACACAACTATTAGAAATGTAAGAAGCAGAATAAATCAATCCATGAAAAAGAAAAAAAAACCCACATGCTTTAAACAAAGGTAGACGAGAAGATTATTCATAAAACTATTATGAAGTCTTTCAGCCAGGTAAAAAAATATATGGATTGTAGCACACTGAACTCTTGTCTACCTACCCCCAAATTAAAAAATAAAGCAGAAAAAGTACAGTTGAGGGGTACCTGTATGGTTCAGTCAGTTGAGCATCCGACTTGGTTTCAGCTCAGGTCATGATCTCACAGTTGTGAGATCGAGCCCTATGTTGGGCTCTGCACTGACCAGGGAGCCTGCTTGGGATTCTCTCTGTCTCCCTCTCTCTCTGCTCCTTCCCCACTCAAACACACTCTCTCTTTCTCTGTCAAAATAAATAAACATTAAAAAAAAAAAAGTATAGGGCGCCTGGGTGGCTCAGTCAGGTAAGCCTCCAGCTTCAGCTCAGGTCAGATCTCACATTCGTGGGTTCAAGCCCCACGTCAGGCTCTGTGCTGACAGCTCAGAGCCTGGAGCCTGCTTCTAGTTCTGTGTCTCCTTCTCTCTCTGCCCCTTCCCCTTTCATGCTCTCTCACTGTATCAAAAATAAATAAAACATTAAAAATTTTTTTTTAATTTTAAAAAAGTACAGTTGGAAGTCCACTGGTTGCCTCATTGCCATTGGAATCCCTTTCTTTTCCACAGACATAGTCACTTGCATGACTGATTTGTTTTAAAGATTTGAGAACAAGCTCGAGCAGGAGAGGAGCACCACAAGGGGGAGGGGAGAAAGAGAGAGAGAGAGAGAGAGCGAGAGAGAGAGAATCTTAAGCAGGCTCTACACTCATCCCGATAATGCAGGGCTCAATCCCACAACCCTGGGATCATGACCAGTGCCAAAATCTAGTCTGACGTTCAACCAATGGAGCCACTCAGCGGGCCCTTACTTTAAAAATTTTAAGTAACCTCTCCACCCAACGTGGGCCTAGAACTCATGACCCCAAGACCAAGAATCACATGCTCTTCCAACTGAGCCAGCCAGGCGCCCTATGACTTCAATGGTATTGTTTCCACACATTTAAAAAGCCTTTTTCCATGTTTGTGCCTACATGTAGGTAGCTACACATGAAGTATAGTGTTGTTTTGCACACTCAAAACCATTTTTCTAAATGGTGTTGTTAGTGGAATCTGCAGCTTGCCTTTTTAGCTCAACTTTATGTTTTTTTTTAATGTTTTTATTTATTTTTGAGAGAGAGACAGCATGAGCAGGGGAGGGTCAGAGAAAGAGGGAAAGACAGAATCTGAAGCAGGCTCCAGGCTCTGAGCTAGCTGTCAACACAGAGCCCAACGCGGGGCTTGAACCCACAAACCATGAGATCATGACCTGAGCTGAAGTCAGACACTTAACCGACTGAGCCAAGCAGGCGCCCACAACTTTATGTTTTTGAGGTTTGTGTATGTTGATATCTATAGCTGTAGCCTTTTCATTTTAACTATAATGTAGTGAGTATTGATTTATTTGTTCTTCCCGCAGTGGAAATTTTGCTTTTACTGTAGTGCTGCAGTGAATGGTTTTGTTTATGTCTTTGCACACATATAGGAGAATTGCCGTGATGTATCTATCTAGGACTGCAGTTGCTGTATTGAAAGGTATGCACGTCTCCCCTACATACTGCTAATAGGTCTCCAGAGTGGTTGCACTGATTTACTCTCCCACTGGTAGGGAGTGAGAGTCTTTTTGCTCAGTCCTTGCCGTATCCATGTTGTCAGACATCAGACTTTAAAACTTTTGGTAATCTAATTGGTGTGAAATAATATCTCACATTTTATTCTTTTTATTTTATTTTATTTTATTTTTTTCATATTGAACATGGACATTTATTGCAGATGCTTTCAGACTGCTCACCTTACCGAGAGTAGTAGTATTAATTTCTTTTTTTTTAATATAACACAATTTATTTTTTTTAACATAGCAATTATTTTCCGTCATTTACAATACAGTAGTTACAATGACACTCCAAACAGAAAAGCAAAGTAAAAAATCAAAACCCCAACTTCTATTTCATGTAATTAGACTTATACAGAAATTAGAAGGTTAAGTAACAACTAGTTAATCACCTAATTTCACAGCTATCTGAAGTGGCAATCGTTATATAGCAGCTTATCTATGCTACATTCAAGATACATGATACAATTTATTACTTGCCCATAAACTAAAACACAGCCTGCTTAATACCTTTCCTTAAATTCCACCTCTGTACTACAGTATACTTGAGGTCCATGCAAAGAAGTAAAGAAAATAATAAGGGAAAAACCCAAGACACACTTCCTAGGGGAAAAAAAAAAACCAGCATGTAATTTCTGTCCCTGACGGAATGTATTAAATAAGCAAACACCACCACCAAGCAAAACAAGTCCTACAATGCAAAAACATTTTATTCTTTTTAAATCAGTTTCATTGAGCTATAATTTACATAAAATGGAGTGCACCCATTTTTAAGTGCATAGTTTGACTGACATTGGACTAATATGTGTATCTGTGTGCTTACCATCCCATTCAGCATACAGAACAGTTTTTCACCCTAAAAAGTTGCCCTCTGCCTTATTGTCTAAGGCAGCCACTGATTTCTGTCACTGTATGTACTGAGAAATTTAAAAAAATTTTTTAAATTTAATGTTTATTTTGAGAGAGAGAGAGAGAGACAGCACGAGCAGGGAAGGGGCAAAGAGAGAGAGACACACACACAGAATTCGAAGCAGGCTTCAGGCTCTGCACTTTCAGCACAGAGCTGGACATGAGGCTCGAACTCACCAGCCATGAGATCATGACCTGAGCTGAAGTCAGACACTCAACTGAGTCACCCAGGTGCCCTTGTACTTAGAAATTTTTTTAAAGTTCATTTATTTATAATCTCTATATCCAACGTGGGGCTCGAACTTAAGACCATGAGATCAAGAGTGGCATGATCCACGGACTGAGCCAGCTAGGGATCCCTATACTTAGAATTTAACATGACTAGAGTTATATAAGTTGTACTCTTTTGTGTGTACTTCTTTCCATCAATATAATGTTTTTTGTGTTTTTTTTAAGTTAATTTACTTAAGTAATCTTTCTACCCGGCGTGGCTCGTACTCACAACCCCTGAACTCAAGAATCACATGCTCTTCTGACTGAGCTAGCCAGGCATCTCATCATCATAATGTTTTTAAACATTCATCCATGTGTTTTCTATCAGTAGTTTGTGACTTAAAAAAAATTATAGATGTTATTCACATAAAACTCACCATTTTCTTCAAGTGTACAATTTGACGGTTTTTATTATAGTCACTGTATTGTGTAACCATTACCACTGTTCCAGAACATTTCATCACCCCAGAAAGAAACCTCCGATCTGCTAGCAGTCACTCTCTATTCCCTCTCCTCCTGTCCCCTGGCAGCCATGAATCTACTTTCTGTCTCTATGGATTTGCCTGCTCTGGACATACATAAATGCAGTTATACAATAATGGAGTCTTTTGTGTCTGGCTTCTTTCACTTAGCATAATGTTTTCAAGGTTCATCAGTGATGCAGCATGAATCAGTACCTCATTCCTCTTTATGGCTGAGTAAGAGTCTGTTGTATGGTTATGCTCCATTTTGTTTATCCACTCATCAGTTGATGAGCACATGGGTTGTTTCCACTCTTTTATGAATAATGCTGTACGAGTATTTGTATATTGCAAGCTTTTGTGTCAACACGTTTTCATTTCTTTGGAGTAGATATGTAGGAATGGAATTGCTGGCCATATGGTAATTCTAGGTAGTTTTTTGAGGAAAGATCATTCCATTTTGTAGTCTTCCATTGTATGAATATACCACATTTTGTTTATCAGTTCCTCGCTTGATAGGCATTTGCACTGCTTCTTGTTTTTATTTTTCATTTTTCTCAAGATTTAATTTTTAAGTGCTCTCTCTACCCAATGTGGGCTCAAACTCATAACCCTTGGGCTAGCAGTCATACATTCTACCAACTAGGCCAGTCAGGCATCCCTGCTTCTTCTTCTTCTTTTTTTTAACATTTATTTATTTTTGAGAGAGAGAGAGAGAGAGAGAGAGAGAGAGAGAGAACAAGCGCACCCTTGGGGGAGGGACAGAGAGAATGGGGGGCTCTATGCTGATGGCAGAGAGCCTAATGTGGGGCTCAAACTCACAAACTGCAAGATCATGACTTGAGCTGAAGTCGGATGCTTAATCTGCTAAGTTACCCAGGCACCCCTCTACTTCTTTTTAGTAATAAATAAATCTGTTATGGACATTCTTGCACAAGAGGTTTTATGGACATATTTTTTTTCCCTCTTGGACAGATACCTTGGAGTGGATTGTTGGATCATAGAGTAGATGTATATTTAACTTTTAAGATACTGACAAACTGTTTTCTAAAGTGGTTGTACTATTTTATACTCCCACCAACAGTGTATGAGAGTTGCAGTTGCTTTGTGTCCTCACTAATGCTAGGTCTTGTCAGTCTCTAATTTTGGCTGTTCTAGTGGGAGTGTATGATATGTCATTGTGGTTAATTTGCATTTTCCTGATTACTAGTGAAGTTGAGCATCTTTTCATATTATTTTTTGCTATATGCATTTCCTCTGTGAACTGTATGTTCATATCCTATGCTCATTTTTCTATTTCTATTAAAATTCTTATTTATTTATTTTGAGGGAGAGAGAGCCAGGGAGGGGCAGAAAGACAGGGGACAGAGAGAATCCCAAGCAGGCCCCAAGCTGTCGGCACTGAGTCCATGTGGGGCTTGAACCCATAGAGCATGAGATCATGACCTGAGCCAAAATCAAGAGTTGGACTTAACCAGCTAAACCACCCACGTGTCCCTATTTCTATTTTTTTCTTAATGATTAATTATACATTGTGGGTACTGATTTCTGTCAATTATGTGAATTGCAAGTATTTTCTTCCCGACTGTGGCTTGTCTTTTGATTTTGTAGTGGTTTTTTTTTTTTTGTATGTGTACAGAAGTTGCACATTTTAGTACAGACGAATTTGTCAATGTAGCCCTTTATGGTTTACATGTTTTATTGTTATTAAGAAAACATCTCATATCTTCAACATCATAAGGATTCTTGTATATTTTTTAATATTTTCCTAAAATTGAAAAAACATATTTAGAAAGTTATGTAACTTTAGTTTTTCAAATTTGGCCTTTAATCTAGCAAAAATCATTTATGATGTGAGGGATCTAATATTTTTCTTTTTTTTTTCCAATGTTTATTGATTTTGGGGGAGGGGGCAGAGAGAGCAGAAGGGAATGAGACTCCCAAGCATGTTACACCTGAGCCAGACCACAGGACTTGATCTCATGACTATGAGATCATGAACTGAACTGAAATCAAGAGTTAGACACTTAACTGACTGAGCTACCCAGGTACCCCTAATTTGTTTTTTTTTCATGTGGACAACAGTTTCCTCAACACTGTAGAATAGTCCAGCATTTAACCCACTTACGTGGAGAGCCTTGTCTGCCATGGATCCCATCTCCGTGAGTATGTTGATTTCTGGGTTCACTGCTCTCGCCACTGCTTTCTGTTGTCTTTTTTTGTTTTCTTGGTGAGTCTTGCTAGGGGGAAGATAAAATTAATGTTTTCATGAAACCAGGTTTTGGTTTTGTTCTTCTCTTTTTTGCATCTTTGTGTCCTTTTTTTATTTTTGTATTTTTTGATCTTTATTACTTTCCTGATTCTTTCTTTTCCCTTCTGCCCTCCAGTTGTTGTTTCTGAGTCATACAAAATTTGCTTTAATGAAAACTCAGTTCAGGAAATTGTTAACTCATTGATTGTGTCATGTGTTTTAGCCCATCAGAAGTCTATCTAGGGCATGAGGGCCATGGGTACACTGTTTCCCAGGTTGGATATGCCATGCTTTACCACATCCACGATGTATAAGAATTTCAGTTATTTCACATCCTTGTCAATATTTGATGTCCTCAATCTTGTTCATCTTAGTTATTCTGTTGGGTGGGTGACTAGTCATATCTCACTGGTTTTAGTTTTCATTTCCCTGATGATGAGAATATTATTGATCATGTTTTTCATGTATTTATTGGCCATTTATATTATGTGAAGTGTTCAAAAATTTAGTGTATTTTTTAAATGTTTTATTTTTGAGAGAGAGAGAGAGAGAAACTGAGCACAGGCAGGGGAGGGGCAGAGAGAGAAGGAGACACAGAATCTGAAGCGGGCTCCAGGCTCCAAGTTGTCAGCACAGAGCCCGATGGCGGGGCTCGAACTCACGAACCATGAGATCAGGACCTAAGCTGAAGTCAGACGCTTAACCAACTAGCCACCCAGGGTCCCCTTAGTGTATTTTTTAAAATTGTGCTTTTTTTTGTCTTTATTGTTAAATTACAGGAGCTCTTTATGCATCCTGGATACCGGTCCTTCATCAGATAAACGTTTTGTAGGCATTTTCCCCTAGTCACTGGCTTGCCTACTCATTTTCTTAATGGTGTGTTTTGCTGTACAGTAGTCCTAACTGCAGTTTTGCTTCCCATGGTTTCAGTTGCCCACAGTCAACCGTGGTCTAGAAGTAGATGATCCTCCTTCTGACATCAGAAGATCGACAGTGGCCTAACGCTATGTTACAATGCCTACATCACGCATCTCATTTCATCTCATCGGGTCACTCAAGCCTTATCATCTCGTATCATTACAAGAAGGATAAGCGTAGTGCAGTAAAATATTTTGAGTGAGAAAGGGGGAGAGAAACCACAGTTACATAACTTGTATTACAGTGTATTGTAAAAATTGTTTTATTTTGTTATTAGTTATTGTTGTTCATCTCTTACTGTGCCTAATTTATAAATTAAACTTTACCAGAGGTACGTATGTAGAGGAAAAAAACATATGTAGGATTTGTATTATCTGTGGTTTTGGGTATTCACTGGAAGTCCTGGAATATATCCCCCATGGATAAGGTGGGACTAATGTACCAAAGTTTTAAATTTTGATGAAATCTAACTTACCAATATTTTCTTTTATGGTAAGTACTTTGTATGTCCTGTATACAAAAGTTTGCTTGCTGTGAAATCACAAAGGTGATTCCTGCATTTTCCTTCTAAAATTTTTATGGTTTTAGCTTTTATACTCTGTCTCATTATTTTTTGTATGTGATATGAAGAATGGTAATATATTATTTTTATTTTTTGTAACTTTTATTTATTTAGCTTTAAAAGATAGTTTAAGTAATCTGTATACCCAATGTGGTGCTTGAACTTATAACTCCAAGATCAAGAGTCACATGTTCCACTGACTGAACCAGCCAGGCGGCCCTGTTTGTTTATTTGCTTGTTTTGTTTTGTTTTAAAGTTTATTTTACTTATTACTTATTTTGAGAGAGTATAAGAGAGAGCATGGGAGAGGCAGAGAGAGAGAGGGAGTAAAAGAATCTCAAGCAGGCTCCACACTGCCAGCATGGAGCCCGATGTGGGGCTCACACTCATGAACCATGAGATCATGACCTGAGCTGAAATCCAGAGTCGGTCACTTAGCCGACTGAGTCACCCAGTCGCCCCTTGTTTTGTTTTTTTAAATCAGCACAACAAACACTACAGTGTACTCACTAGTGATGAAATTATTATGCCACTTATTTATTCAAACTTCTACTGAATACCTCATGATTAGGCACTATACTGGTTTTTAAAAGACAGACACAGTCCTCATTGCCCCCTGGCCGGGGAAATGTAGGTAAATATACAATCATGGCACAGTGTGGTATGTGCTATGGAGAGGTAAACGCTGGCTGTTTCAGGGGGCCCAGTCATGCTGGTCACCTAAGGGGAGGCTTTCCAAGAGTGATGACACTTGAGCTCAGATTTGAAGGTTTGGTTGCTGTTAGCCAGGATGGGGGGGGTTAGATGTGCAAAGGAAGAGGCATGAGAATACTTCACATTGCTTGGAACAGATGGTGCAAGGCGGTGAGTGGCATGATCTGGAGCCTTGTATGGTGTGATCATGAATTCAGCTTCTATCTGATGGTAGTTGGGAGTTAGTAAGTCATTACTGGGAGTTGAACATTGCTGCTTTTAGTGCTGCAAATGTTTTGTGTCCTTGACTGTAGAATAAAACACTTAGCCTGTTGTTTCAAGAAGACCTAACTTCTGCTTATTTTAATAGCTATATAATTGATTAAATCTTTGTTTTAATGTTTATGTTGTTGGAAGCATTGTGTGAAGAAATATCATTTATGTCCTGATGTTTGCGTATGGGAACCTGGTACACTGTAATTAAGCAAAAATAGCTCAACCTAAGTTCTGGACTTATTATTTACTTGTGGTTAGAAAATAGCAAATATAGGGAGCCTGGATGGCTTAGTTGGTTAAGTAGCTCTCTATTTTTTTAAGTTATTTTTGAGAGAGAGAGAGAGGGGGAGAGAGAGAGAGAGAGAGAGAGAGAGAGAGAGGCAGAATGAGAGGGGGAGAGAGAGAGGGAACCACAGAATCTGAAGCAGGCTTCAGGTTCTGAGTTGTCAGCACAAAGCCTGATGCAGGGCTCAAACTCATGAACTGAGATCATTATCTGAGCGAAAGCCAGAGGCCTAACCGACTGAGCCACCCAGGGGCCCTAAGTATCTGACCCTTGATTTTGTCTCAGGTCATGATCTCTCAGTTTGTGGGATCGTCCCCATGGGGGGCTCTGCACTGACAGCACAGAGCCTCCTTGGGATTCTCTTTCTCTCTTTGCCCCTCCACTGCTCACGAGTGCGTGAGTGTGCACACGTGTTTCCCTCCTCTCTCAAAATAAATAAACTTAAAAAAATAGAAACTAATGATACTAACATTAAATACCTCACTTTTGAAAATACTGTTCCTTTGAAATTCATTTTGAGTGGCTTTGTAGGCAAAAACATTTTTTGACATCAAAATGATAAAAATCCCATTACATGAAAGAATTGGCATCCATTTTTATGAGATGGTCTCCTCTGAAGTGGAGGGTGGTCTCCTGATATCACTTCCTGTTTCTTAATTCTTTTACTAATGAATTGCCAATTAAATAAAAAAGGACTAGAACCCATCTAGACAGTTACATATGGAATGGGAACAGAACAGATTGATTTGTATGATGAGAATGATTTTCTTATAGTATTTAGATGGATTTGTGTCTGTTTGAGGTGGTGGTGACGGTGCTGGGAGAGATCACTATGCCTGCAGACTAAGGGAGTTTGCCTCAAGTGGACAGTCAGGTGGCCTGGGAGGGCAGGTGCTGATCAGTTCGGATTTCTATTGCTCTTATCTCTTGGAAGTTTTTTAGTAGTGAGACTCAGAACCACAGATTTTGGGTCTCTTCACTCAGAAGTGTATGTCCACTGAGAACATGGTAATCTTCTAAAAACACATTCCTTAGCAGCTGGTGAAGAGAAGCTAGCCCAACGTCCCTGACTTTGAGAGCTCGGCTCACACCAAAATGCAGATGGTTTCTTCGCAGTCAAAACAGAGCCGAGGTCCTCAATTGGAGGGTAGTGAACATGAACACTGAAGCAAGATGTTGATGCAATCCTTTACATAATTACATTCCGAAAAGATGATTTCTCTCTTTCCATCTGTTAGGAAAATGAGGATGGTTCAGAGTGGCCATCTCTTGTAGTGAGATTTTTCTGGGTGGTTTCTCTTTATTCACTTGCCTTTCAGTCTAGGGACAGCCTGGTTCCTCTGCTTCATACATCTCTCCAGGAGGTTGGGGACAGCAGTGAATGTCTGTCGAGTGCTGGGCATCTGCTCACATCCTTGTATCCTGATTGATTCTCTGCCCCTCACTGTAGGTCAGTAGCAGGGTCCTTCTGAAGGTTTCTGGATCTGTCTCCTATCATTTCATTTCATTTCACTCCTTTCCTCTTCTACTAGTTTGGGCCTTCCATGTGTCTTGCCTGTGCCACAGCCCCCTGACTGTTTGCACACTCCAGCCATCCCATAAACTCCTGCCTGATGTGTATTCCCACAGCCCACTGGCCTCTTCCCAGTTCACGGGTCTGGCAGCATGCCCAGCACATAGTAACCTCTTAAGAAATGCTTATCTAATGAATGATTCCACCTGTTGCCAAATCTTTAATCCGTTCCCTTTGCCTTTAAAGCCATAACTTTAAGGGACACCTGGGTGGCTCAAGTAGGTTAAGTGTCCAACTTCGGCTCAGGGCATGATCTCTCAGCTCATAAGTTTGAGCCCTACATTGGGCTCTGTGTTGTCAACTCAGAGCCCACATCAGCTCCTCTGTCTGCCCTCCCCTGTTTGTGTGCATGCTGTCTCTCAGAAAAGAAAAAAAAGCTATAACTTGTCTTTCATAACCCATCAGCTTCACTGTAAGGCTTCTGTGTACACACCCAGCCATAATTCCCACATTCACCCCCTCCTTCCCACTACACATCTCACTTTGCAACCAAGCCAGGCTCCTGTTCTCTGAGCACCACGATGCTTTTCTGCTGCTGTGCTTTTTCTGACTTGGCCCGCCTGGCTCAGTTGGTTGAGCATCTAACTCTTGATCTTCGCTCAGGTCTTGATCTCATGGTTCATGAGTTGGAGCCCTGCCATCAGGCTTTTTGCTGGCAGTGCACAGTCTGCTTGGGATTCTGTTTCTCCCTTTTCTGCTCCCTCCCCCTCTAATTCTCTCTCTCTTTCTCTCTCTCTCTCCCTCTCCCTCTTTCAAAATAAATAAATAGGGGCACCTGGGTGGCTCAGTCGGTTAAGTGTCTACCTCTTGATTTTGGCTTAGGTCATGAATTCACGTTTGAGCCCCGCATTGGGCTCTGCACTGATGGTGCAGGGCCTGCTTGGGATTCCCTTCCCCTCTCTCTCTGACCCTCCCCTGTTCACACCCTCAAAAAAAAAAAACCAACATCGAGGCACCTGGGTGGTTCAGTGGGTTAAGCATTTGACTCATTTTATTTTTATTTTTTATTTATTTATTTTTGTTAAGCTTCCTGCCGTCAGCCTCCCTCCCCAACCTCCTATGACTCATTTTATTTTTAATGTTTATTAATTTTTGAGAGAGAGAGACAAAGTGTGAGCAGGGGAGGGGCAGAGAGAGAGGGAGACACAGAATCAGAAGCAGGCTCCAGGCTGTTAGCACAGAGCCTGTTTCGGGGCTTGAACTCAAACTGTGAGATCATGACCTGAGCTGAAGTCAGACGCCTAACCAACTGATCCAGCCAGGCGCCCCATCATCCAACTATTGATCTTGGCTCAGGTCATGATCTTATGGTTTTGGGAGTTCAAGCCCCACATCAGGCTCTGTACAGACAGCACAGACACAACCTGCTTAGGATTCTCTCTCTCCCCCTGTCTCTGCCCTTGCCCCATCTCCTGAGCTCTCTCTGTCTTTCTCAAAATAAATAAATAAACTTTAAAAAAATACACATGAAAAAAAATTTTTAAGTAAATAAATAAAAACTAAAAAAAATCACATGCTTAATACTTGAATAACATTCCAGTTGTGAAAAATTCAACTATTCATAGATTTTTATGGTGAAAAATGGATTCCTACCCTTACAGTCCTCTTAATTGCCAATCTCCCTCTTTCTCTTGGGATAACCACTGTTAATAATTTGATCACTTGGCTCCTTTCCTGGGTATATATGTACCTATAAATATGACATAGTTTATTTAATGTACCAACCTCATAGTCGCTTTAGTGAATGGTGCCCATGATCATTGTCATCACATAAACTTCAGGCTCCAATTTAGCTTTTCATCTTCTTAAATGTAGCTGCTTATGTCTTTAGGTTTAACCCGTACTTTCCTGCCTTTGCTTGTGCTGGTGTTTTCATGACAGATTAAATTGCTGTTTTTTCAAAGAAGCCTTCTATATCTCCTAGGTGAAGGAAAACTTACCTTTTTCTGAACTTCGTGTAGTTGACTACAGCATTTACCACTTTCTACATTTTGTATCTGGGTTTATATGGGTAAGGTTGTTGGAGACGGTATGTCTTACCTTTTCACTAAATTAAAACATTTTTTAGGCTAAGTTATAGTCTTTCTTTTTCTTCTCCTCCTCCTTCTCTGGTTTACCAGTTTATTGAAGAATGTGATAATGGTTACAAATCAACAGCCAGATGAAGAAGTGCATCGGGCAGTATATGGAGGAAGGGCATGAAACTTCTGTGCCCTCTCCGGAGGCACCATTCTCTTCAAACCTCCACGGGTTCACAAACCCAGAAAATCAAAACCTTTGATTGTACCTTTTTCTAAAAAGTAATCTCTGTGCCCAACATGGGTCTCAAACTCATGATCCTGAGGTCAAGAGTCAGATGCTCTATGGACTGAGCCAGCCAAGCATCCCCCAAATTGTATCTTTTTAAAAAAACTTTTTGTTTTGAAATAAGTTCACATACACAAGAGGTTGCAGAAATAGCAATAGTAGAGAGTTCCGGTGTACCCTTCATTGGGAACATCTTACATAACTATAGTTCTGTCTGTAATTCATCTTTCTAGACCTGTCTGTGACTCTATAAAGTTTGGCATACAGTAGGCACTCATAAACCTTATTGCATGATGAGTGAATGAATGTGCTCATGGACTTAGAATCACAGCCAAGCAATAGAGTGTCGTCCCTTCCTTACTGCAGGACTTTGGATTGCCCTGCTTGTATGGATCAGTCTCAGGAGACTCAGACCAAGGCCTTGGACATTTCTTGACTCTCTTCATAAACATTTGGTTGACCCACCATGCAGGGAGTACAAGAAAGCGTTCTGAGATACATGCTCATACCTGGGATTTATTTATATACATGCAAAATACCTGTGGAGGGATGTGGATGTGGGTGTGTGTATGGAGGAATTAGCTATGAGCTGATGGTTGATGGGACTGGGTACGTGGGGGTTCATAACACCATTCTGTCTTCATTTGTATGTTGAATGGGTCTTGTCTTCATTTGTATGTTGAATGGGTCTCGTCTTCATTTGTATGTTGAATGGGTCTCGTCTTCATTTGTATGTCGAATGGGTCTCGTCTTCATTTGTATGTCGAATGGGTCTTGTCTTCATTTGTATGTCGAATGGGTCTTGTCTTCATTTGTATGTTGAATGGGTCTTGATTCTTCATCTCAAAAGTTAAAACCCACCCCCCATACAACATACACACACACACACACACACGTGCACACTGCCACACTGCCAAAGGATCATACCCGTTTCTCCCTTAGGTTTTAGAATCCGTCTCTACCAAGTCACACTAGAAGAAGCAGCCATCCAAATGCAGCATGAGTAAACACAGTAGTATCAACTGAGGAACATAAAATAGCAAGTATACGTTGATTACAGCAGTAAGGAAATATATAAATCCCAGTGAGGATTCAATGTAGTATATAACCAATGAGTATATGTTATTAAAAATTTTTTTATCGTTTATTTATTTTTGAGAGAGAATAAGCATAAGCAGGGGAGGGGCAGAGAGAGAGGGAGATAGAGGATACAAAGCTGGCTCTGTGCTGATAGATGCAGGGCTCAACTCACAAACAGTGAGATCATGACCTGAGCCAAAGTTGGATGCTTAACCTACTGAGCCACCCAGTTATAATAATAATAATAATAATAATAATATATGGAGAGAGAGTGCGCATGCGTGCGTGAGAGAGTGCATGTGGGGGAGGGGCAGAGGGAGAGAGAATCTTGAGCAGGCTCCATGCTCAGTGTGGATCCTGATGCAGGGCTCCATCCCACGACCCTGGGATCTTTATCTGAGCCAAAATCAACAGTCAGATGCTCAATCAACCCATGGGCACCCAGGTGGCCCATGAATATATATCATTAATCTACCACTTATTAGCTGTGTGGCATGAGCAAATGACTTCTCTTTGCTTCAGTTTCCTGATTTATAAGTGACAAAAATAGCAAAACCTATCACAGTTAGCTGTTGTAAGGATTAAGTTAATTAGTACATGCAAATTTAGAGAAAGATGCTTAGTACTTGAGTGGGCTCATAATCTGTTCTTATTTATTCTCATTATTGAGCTAGGTTGGAAGATAAAAAGATAGGAATGGTATCGATTTTTTAAAGGTAATTAAAGTGCACAAGAAAAATCAAGATTTGTTTTAAAAATTCTGCTATTTTTCCCAATTAACTTACAGTTGTGGAGAAAACTCTTGTATGGATATAAAAAGACACTCTAGGTAATGTGGTGAACATTGATGTGCAGTTTGTTGGAAATTTTTATTACACCATGTATTACACCACTCTGTGTGCCCATTAAAACATGATTGGAAATGCCTTGTACATTTAAGTCTGAAAGCTTGGGCTAATGAAGAGTGTGACTTGTCCTTTTGTGGCGCTCGTGGGGTTGTGCTGCCTGATTCAAGCAGCTGACAACTCCCTCGTGGTGATTGCTCTTCTATTTGGGCATGCTTTTTACTTTTTCTTAACAAAATTTGTTTTTAAATTGGAAAAATACTATGTGCACCCAGTCAATCATTTAACAGCACAAAAGGGAATGAAAGGAAAAAAGTGAGGTTCCATCCCGCATCAGGCCCCCAGACTCCCTCCTTAAGAGGCAGCAGCTCATGTTAACGGTTTCTTGAAGTGTCCTTCTAGAACATGCACGTGCTCCCCCACACACATTCACATAATTATAGCATAATTATGTACTGTTCTGCATCTGTGCATCATGAGGAATGTTTCACATCAAAGCTCAGTAATGCACCTTATTCCTTTTCATGCCTACACAGTATAGATTTATAAGGTTGCTGATAATTGGGGTGCCTGGGTGGCTCAGTCAGTTGAGCATTGGACTTCGGCTCGGGTCCTGATCTCACACCTCGTGGGTTTGAATCCCACATCAGGCTCTGTGCCGACAGTTCAGAGCCTGGAACGTGCTTCACATTCTGTGTCTTCCATTCTCTCTGTCCCCCTCTTGCTCGCACTCTCTCTCTTTCTCAAAAATAACCAAACATTAAAAAAATTAAGAAAAATTAAATTGAACCCTTAAAATCCTATTCCAGTTTAATGATAATTTGATACCTGATACCTGCACCCCCATGGTTATTGCAGCATTATTTACAGTAGCCAAAACTTAGAAACAATGTAAGTGTGCACTGACAGATGAGTGAATAAAGAAAATGTGGCATATATAATGGAATATTATTCATCTATAAAAAGAAGGACATCATGCCATTTGTGACAACATGAAAGGACCTTGAGGGCATTTTGCTAAGTGAAATAGGTCAGACAAAGAAAGATAAATACTGTATATCTTGAGGCACTTGGGTGGTTCAGTCGGTTAAGTGTCTAACTCTTGGTTTCCACTCAGGTCACGATCTCGCAGCTTCTGTGTGAGAGCCGTGGGTCGGGCTGTTTGCTGATGGTAAGGAGCCTGCTTGGGATTCTCTCTCTCTCACTCCTCTCTTTCTGACCCTCCCATGGTCGTCTTCTCTCTCTCTCTCTCAAAATAAATAAACTTTTATTTTCTTTTTTATTAAAATTTTTTTTTAATATTTATTTATCATTGAGAGAGAGAGAGAGAGAGCAAGGGAGGGGCAGAGAGAGAGGGAGACACAGAATCTGAAGCAGGTTCCAGGCTCTGAGCTGTCAGCACAGAACCCGACACGGGGCTCAAACTTACGAGCTGTGAGATCATGACCTGAGCCAGAGGCAGACACCCAGCTGACTGAGCCACCCAGGTGGCCCTCAAGATAAATAAACTTAAAGAAAAGACTGTATAATCTTACTTATATATGGAATGCAAGAAGACCAAACTTAGAACAGCGTGATGGTTGCCAGAAGAGGGATTTGGGGGTGGGAGAAATGTGGGTGAAGGTGTCAAAGGTACAAACTTCCAGTTACAAGATCACTAGTTCTGGGGATGTACAGCACGGTGACTGTCATCAGCGGTCCTGTGTTACTGCAGTACTGAAAAGTTCTCATCTTAAAAAATATTTGTAACTGTGTAAAATGATGGATGTTAATTAAACTTACTGTGTCAGTCATTTCACCGTACTAACATAGACCAAATCGTTATTTTGTACACCTAAAACTAATGTAGTGTTATATATCAATCATATCTCAATAAAACTGGAAAGAAATAGAATAGAAAGCATTTTTAAAAGATAATTTAAGGGGCGCCTGGGTGGCTCAGTCAGTTAAGCGTCCGACTTCGGCTCAGGTCATGATCTTGCGGTTCGCCGGTTCGGGCCCCGCGTCGGGCTCTGTGCTGACAGCTCAGAGTCTGCAGACTGCTTCAGATTCTGTGTCTCCCTCTCTCTCTGCCCCTTCCCCACTCATGTTGTTTCTGTCTCAATAATAAATAAACATACTTTAAAATAAATAAATAAAAGATAATTTTTTTTAAAGGGCGGTTTTATTACGGCTTAGGCTCCCTGGACCTAAGTTCGGGCTCACAGATTTCACCAGCACAGTGGATCCGTGCTGAGAGCCAATAAAAGATAATTTAATAGGAGAGTTATTAGGATTTGAATTAATATAACACTTTCTTATATTATATTCTTATACATTGTGCTATTGTACTTATTTTTAATATAGGTTTGTTTTAATTACATATGTATAGATATGCATATATGTGCACACATGTGTATAAGTATATAAGATATATAACATGTGTAATAACTTTCAGTTGGTTCTCTGCCCTCTTGTATGTTCTCTTGTATGCTTGTATAGTTCCTTTAGCTTCATCAAGTCAGTATTCAGTAAAAATAGTCGTTGGCTGCTTTTTATATTTTTCTTTTCTTTTTTTTGTTTAAAAAATTTTTAATGTTTATTTTTGAGAAAGAGCGTGGTGGGGGAGGGTAGTGGCCGAGAGAGAGGGAGACACACAATCTGAAGCAGGCTTCAGGCCCTGAGCTGTTGGCACAGGACCTGAGGCAGGGCTGGAACTCGCAAACTGTGAGATCATGACCTGAACCAAAGTCGGACGCTTAGCCAACTGAGCCACCCAGGTGCCCCTATATTTTTATTTTTTCTTTTCTTTTCTTTATTTAAAAAAACTTTTTTTAATGTCTTCATTTTTGAGAGACAGAGACAGAGGAAGGGCAGAGAGGGAAGGAGACACAGAATCCAAAGCAGGCTCCAGTCTCTGAGCTGTCCGCACAGAGCCCAATACGTGGCTTGAACCCACAGACTGCGAGATCATCACCTGAGTGGAAGTCGGACACTTAGCTGACTGAGCCAACCAGGTGCCCCTGTTTTCTTAATTATTCCTGTAGTGAATTTGAATCAGGTTCTGCTTGGTGCACATCACAAGAACAATCACCTTAAATCCTTTTGTGTAAGGCACTAAGTTAATTAAAGACAGGGTCAGCACCATTTTTTTCCCCTTGTGCCAGCATGGATCAGTGGTCTAAGGCTCTGGCTCAGTCTCTGGTAAATTTAAATCCCACTACCACTGCCTTATTCTTTTTTATTCTGATTTTAAGAAAACCCATAAAATTTAACCGTTTTAATAATTTTTATATGTACATTTCAGTAGCATTAGGTATATCATGTTGTTGTGAAATAGATGTCCAAAACATTTTCCTCCTGTGAATCTGAAACCCTGTGCCTACTGAACAGTAACTGCTCTTTCTCCTGTCCCCCTAGCCCCTGGGAACCACCGTTCTACTTCCTGTTTCTATGAAGTTGACTACTTTAGATATCTCATAAAAGGGAAATCATACAGTGTTTGTTTTTTTGTGGCTGGATTGTTTCACTTAGTATAACAGTCCTCAAGATGCATCCATGTTGTAGCGTGTGACAGGTTTCCTTCCTTGGTAAGGTGAATAACTCTCCAGGGTATATGTACGCCACATTTTGCTTAGCCATTCATTGCCGATGGACATTTGGGTTACTTTCATCTCTTGGGTATTCTGAATAGTGCTGCTATGAACACAGGTGTGCAAATATCCCTTCTAGACCCTGCTTTCAGTTCTTTGGATATATACCCTGAAGCGGGATTGCTAGATTTTATGGTGGCTTATTTTTAATTTTTTGAGGAACCTTCAGAATGATTTCCTTAGTGGCTGTATGCTTTTATAATCTCACCAACAGGGCCCAAAGGGTCCAATATCCCCACTGACACTTGTTATTTTCTGCTTTGTTTGTTTTAATTTTAAGGGAGCACACGCAGGGGAGGGGAGAGAGAGAGAGAGAGAATGAATCTTAAGTAGGCTCCATGCTCAGCGTGGAGTCCCATCCGGGACTCAATCCCTCAGGGGACTTGAACTGAAATCAAGAGTCAGGGGGCGCCTGGGTGACTCAGTTAAGCATCCAGCTTCAGCTCAGGTCATGATCTCACGGTTTGTGGGCCGTGAGGTAGCGTCAGGTTTTATGCTGACAGCTAGCTCAGACCCTGGAGCCTGCTTCAGATTCTGTGTCTCTCTCTCTCTCTCTCTCTCTTTCTCTCTCTCTGACTCTCTCCTGCTCCCACTGTCTCTCTCAAAAATAAATAAAAACATTTTTAAAAAATTGAAATCAGGAGTCGGATGTTTAACCGAGTCACCTAGGCACCCCTTCTGTTTTTTCATAGTAGTCATCCTAACGTGTATGAGGGTACCTCCTCATGGTTTTGATTTGCATTTCTCAGATGATGAATGGTATTGACACCTTCTCATAATGCTTGTTGGCCGTTGTATATCGTTTCTGAGAAATGTCTGTCAGGTCCTTTGCTAATTTTTTTAAATGTTGGTTTAATTTTGAGAGTGAAAGAGCAGGGAAGGGGTGGAGAGAGAGGGAGATACAGAATCCGATGTAGGCTCTGTGCTGACAGCAGAGCACCTGCCGTGGGGCTCAAACTCACGAAGAACCATGAGATCATGACCTAGGGCAAAGTCAGATGCTTAACCAACTGAGCCACCCAGATGCTCCATGTCCTTTGCTAATTTTTTAATTAGGTTATTAGATTTTTGTCGTTGAGTTGTAGGAATTCTTTGTGTATCATGGATTTTGACCCTTTATCAGATATATGATTTGCAAATAACTTCCCCCATTCTGTAGATTGCCTTTTCACTCTGCTCACAGATTGTGTCCTCTGATGCACAAGTTTTTAAGTTTGATACCATCCCATTTGTTTCTTGTTCCCTTGGTGTCTGTGCTCTTGGTGTCATATCCAAAAAATTGCCAAGTCCCATGTCATGAAGTTTTTTCCCTGTGTTTTCTTTTAGGAGTTATAGTTTATTTATTTAAAATGTTATATTTATTTATTATATTATATATATTTATTTATTTTAAAATGGTTTTTAATGTTTTATTTATTTAAAATTTTAAAAAAATATTTTATTTATTTATTTATTTATTTTGAGAGAGAGACACACACACACACACACACACAGTGTGAGCAGGGGAGGGTCGAGAGAGAGGAAGACACAGAATCTGAAGATAGGCTCCAGGCTCTGAGCTAGCTGTCAGCACAGAGCCTGACGTGGGGCTCCAGCCCTCAAACTGCAAGATCATGACCTCAGCCGAAGTTGGACGCTTAGCTGACTGAGCCACCCAGGCGCCCCTCTCTTACGAGTTTTATAGTTTGAGGTCTCTAGTCCATTTTTGAGTTAATTTTTGTATATGGTATAAGGCAAAGGTTCAACGGAATTTCACACTCTTTTTGATACTGTGCTTCAATTATTCCTGAAAGGTCCCAGAAGAACCAAGAGGCTTCCTGTGGCTGTGGAGTGGCCATCCTGGACCCTTGAGTTCTATCCAAGTTACTTACATTGTACTGCACAAACATCTCTTGAGCATATGCTAAGTGTCTGATGGGTCTGGGAAATGAGAAAAGGAGGTAACAAAAATAGTAAAATAATAAATAGAATAAAAATAATAAAATAATAAAAGGTTCACATCTCTGGGGTGATGTGAATGCTCTGCATCTCGATAGGAGTTTAGATTATATAGGTTATGGATTTGTCAAAACCCTGTGAATGTACACTTCAGGTTTGTACATTTCATTGCATGTGAAGTTTACATTAAAAAAAATGAAACTAATATTGAACTCTAGTTAATGATATGCACTTTGAAGTTTTTAGAGGGAAGTGCACTTCCTTCTTTAAATAAAAAATGAAAAAGATTTAGGTGCCTGGGTGGCTCAGTTGGTTGAGCATCCAACTTCAGCTCAAGTCATGATCTCATGGTTTTTGTGTTTGAGCCCTGGGTCAGGCTCCGTGCTGGCAGCACAGAGCCGAGAGCCTGCTTCAGATTCTGTCTCTGTCTCTCAGTCCCTCCTCTGCTTATTCTCTCTCTCTGTCTCTCTCGCTCTTTCTCTCCCCCCCTCAAAAATAAATAATAAACATTTAAAGATAGATAAATAGAGTAATAGATGGGTAGAGAGGTTAATAGGTGATAAGCAAGTCTATTTAAAATATGAGTGAATTTGCTTTATGCTTGACATTTTTCATAATAAAATGTTGGTGAAAGAAGATGAGCAGATGGTACGCCGAGGGAGACTTCCCTTTTCTTCACATGGCGTAGTTACTGGCCACTTAGGTTTTGTCTAACTTTTGGCAGGGTGGGAGGGGACGTGGCAGGATTGGGTAACACTGAAAGCATCTGGTCCCCTCTGGAGCCTCTGGACAGATGTGCCTTCTATCACGGGGGATCAGTTGATGACTGATGCTAGCCAGCAATTGCTGTGGGGCCTCGGTACCGACAGGAAAGAATAAGTTTTATGTCGTAACTTAAGGTACAACTATGTGTAACCGAAATGAAAGTTTCATAGAACTGTACTTCGCACTCTGATGTTTGCTATTCAATTTCTGAAAAAAAAGGTCAGTTTTGATCCATTAATGGGTTAAGAACTGACAGTTTGAAAAATACTGCTCTCACATGGAGACCAAAAGATTGGCATATGTCATTTCACGTTCACAGTGAACATTGCCATCAAAATTGTTAGCATCTTCAAATGGTCCTTAGAACTTCAAAGCCCGAGGCAGCCGAGTCGCTTACACGGGCCACTGTCATCTCAGTTGTGTGACCTTGGAACAGATGTCACACTTTTAAGTGTGTTTAACTTTCCGGGCTCAGTTTCATCATCTAGAATATGGAGATATTTGGGAAAGTGCACACGTCATAGCTCTCTAGAAATGATTAAATGAGGTTATGTCTGTAAAGTGTTTAGTACAGTGCCCAGCATTGAAAGGCTTCAATAAATGGTAAATATTTTTATTAGCTGTGAATTCATGAACATTTTGTGTCCGGGCCTCAAAAGAAAGAAAAATGGGCTTCAACAGAATATGGTGTCCCTCGGTATCTTCTTTAGTTCTTTTTTCCTGTTTGTTTTTTTATAGAAGTGACCTTTGGGAGTACCCAGTTGTTGGCTGTAGCACTCAGTGAAACAGTACTCAGTTTTCCAGCCGTTGGTGGTGGTGGCTTTGGCAAGAGCACCATTTGGCAACATGGGGAGTTTTGGCAGGCTTCGTCGTGTTTGTTGTTGGAGACTGCCTTGGCATAGTCCTGGGTGAAGGAGGGATGCCTGGGGTTTCTCACTGATTCATTCCTTTGGCAGGGAACTCTGGATAAGCTGCATCTGACTTGGGGGGTGGGCAGGAGGAGCCCAGAGGGCCTCATTACAGAGTTTACCTCTGAAATTCCCTTACCGACAGATTATTCTACACCATTTGGATTTCCTCCTTTTTAAATCCAAACAACTTTGGCTGCTGGTGGAAATAATTAGAACATGTTCTGGTATTTTTGGCACAATTGGAATTTTTGCTCTTCTTAATTTAATGGAATGTTAGGGTTTTATTGCTGGGAGAAGCCCTCCCAAGATCACTGTGAGTCTGCCACTTGCTAGGCCCCTTCAGCAGGCCTGTGGCATCAGGTGGGGCGCTCCTGCTCCTGTCCGGCTAGAGGGGAGACATAGGACTTAAGCTGTAGAACTGGTGTGCGTTAACCACAGCCCATCTGCGAAAATGATTACTACCACCACTGTGTGCTGCTGCAGTCCCTTTTGAGTGTGCATCCTACTACTTACTATATTTACCGGTTTATTACCTAGCATAGCAGCCAATTTAGCAATCTCAGTGGCTTAACACAACCAAGATTTATTTGTCGCTCACATATCATATCAAATCAGTCAGGGTGGGGAATGTCTTATCTTTCTCTGTACAGACACTCAGGGGCTTGGGCTGATAGAGGCCCCAATCATCTTGTAGCCATTTAGGGTGACTCCTGGCTTCTAGGTTGCCACAGCAGGGAAGAGAATAAGCATTCACTTTTCAGTGCTTTTGCCCAGAAGGAATAGTCATTTTGCTCATAGTTCATTGGTCCGAATGGGTCATGTGACCCTGCATAACTGCAGAGGGGGACTGGAAATATGGGGGAACCTGTGATATGTGGTATTATATGTGTTGAAACTATATATTGAGGGGCACCTGGGTGGATAAGTCGGTTGAGCATCCGACTTTAGCTCAGGTCATGATCTAGCAGTTCGTGAGTTTGAGCCCCACATTGGGCTCACTGCTATCAGCCTGTCAGCGCAGAGCACGCTTTGGATCCTCTGCCCCTCTCTCTCTGCCCCACCCCTACTCCCACCCTTCCAAAAATAAATAAATGTTAAAAAAGAAACTACGTATTGAAAAAAATGCAGCTTCCTATTTTCTAGATCTACCGAGTTTCATTTACCCTTCCAGTTTTCTAAGCCTCCAGGTTCAGAGAGGCCATCATGGCAGCAGGGACAGGCCAGCTGGCTGCCAATCACAGGGTAGTGGGATTCATGAGCAGAGCAGCAGATAATACAATAGAGAAATAGCAAGGGCAGCTGTGACTTCTGCTGACTTGGTGTGCTTACTTTGTGCGGTAGGCTGAAAACCACTCCCCCCTCTACCCCAAAGATATCAGGTCCTCATCCCTGGAGTGGGTGTTAACTTCTATGGTGTAAGGGGTTTGCATATTGATTAAATTAAAGATCTTGAGATGTCGGGCTATTCTGGATTAGCCCAGTGGGCGCTGAGCGCTATCACATGTATCCTCATGAGAAGGAAGCAGAGAGATTTGACACTGTGACAGAAGAGGAGGGGGCAGTGGGATCATGGAGGCAGAGACTCGAGTGACATGACTACAAGCCAAGGAATGCGCATAGCCACCAGAAGCTAGAAGAGGCAGGGAGTGGATTCTCCCCTAGAGCCTCTGAAGGGATTGTGGCCCAGTAACTGGGGAAGAGGGCAAGGGTGAGAATTTTCTTTCCATACTTTTTTCTTTTCTTTCTTTTTAAAAAAAATTTTTAAGTGTTTTTTAAAATTTATTATTGAGACAGAGAAAAACAGAGCATGAGTGGGAGAGGGTCAGAGAGAGAGGGAGACACAGAATCTGAATCAGGCTCCAGGCTCTGAGCTGTCAGCACAGAGCCTGAGGCAGGGCTCGAACCCACAAACCGTGAGATTGTGACCTGAGCCGAAGTCGCTGCTTAACTGACTGAGCCACCCAGGCGCCCCTCTTTTTTCTTTTTTAAGTTTTCTTTTAATGTTTACTCATTAAACATTTAATGAGAGAGAGAGAGAGAGAGAGAGAGAGAGAGAGAGAGAATCCCAAGCAGGCCTCTTACTGTCACCGGGCTCAGACCCACGAACCACGAGATCATGACCTGAACCGAAGTCAGGAGTTGGTCACTCAACCGACTGAACCACCCAGGCACCTCTCCATACTCTCTTTTCTCATCTTTTAAAGAAACATGTGAATCTCCTACCTATTCAAAAAAACAAAATTAGCCTTTACAGTCCTGCCAACCCTGTCGTAGGGGAACATGGTTCATTTTATTTGTTCATTTTTCTGAGTAACCTCCAGCCAACTTGTGATCTGTGGAATGCACTTTTCATTCTTTTCAGAATGTTGCCCCAGGGGCCCTCCCATCCCACCTTCCCCAGTGTCTCCTCTCTCCATTGTACTTCAGATGCTTGGGGGCAAGCCAGTGGTGGGAAAGAATTGTGTGGAGAAAATAAATGATGGTGTACTAATTGTAACTTTTGCTTAGAATTTCAAAAGGTAATTTGATATTTTAAAAACTACTTCGGAATCACCTCTCTTTCTGGATCAAGGCTTCTAAAACAGTGTGCTGAGGTTTAATTTCCTCAGCCTTGAGGAGTGCAGGCGAGGGCCAGAGTAGCCAGAGCCCCTGGGCTGGTGGCTTCTACTTAAGAATACTGCCCATTGCTGCCAGTGTGCTATGTAAATATTATTTTTACTGTGTGTAGTGATGTGGAAAGGTTGGTAAATATTGCTCTAGGTAAACTGTGGCCTTATATTTTAAAATACATGTTGCATAAAATTAGCTATGGAAAACAAACAAATTAGCTGGGTCTTTGGGAGGAAATCCAGGGATTGTTTTGCTCCAGTGCAGGACTCCTTCGCCTTTTTTCCACCACGACCCTTGTGTTGAGGATGGTCGTGACCTGGCACCATCCTGGTGAGGGCACTGGCACTTTTGCATAGCTCAAAAAGCTGCTGTGTTTCCCACACAAGCCTACAGGAGAAGAAAGCAGAGTAACATTTGAAGAAAAGATCTTGAGTTCACTCTTTTGTTTTTAATTTTTTTTAATATTTATTTTTGAGAGAGAAAGCGAGCATGAGTGGGGGAGGAGCAGAGAGAGAGGGAGACACAGAATCCAAAGCAGACTCCAGACTCTGAGCTGTCAGCACAGAGCCCAATGTGGGGCTCGAACCCACAAAGTGTGAGATCATGACCTGAGCTAAAGTCAGATGCTTAACCAACTGAGCCACCCAGACGCCCCTTGAGTCCATGCTTATTTACCAAGAAATATATCATTGAAAACTTGTATATGTCCACCATCTGTAGGAACAAAGGCATTCTGCCCTACCTTGTAACTCATGTCACAGTTGGGAGCCACTGTTCTCACAGCGTAAGTAACATTTCATATTGTGGCTAGCTCCATATAAGGTAAGTTAAAAAAAACCTATAAATAAGAGATCGAGGTTTTAAAAGAAGTAGTGGCAAGCAAAAAAAAAAAAAAAAGTGGTATTACATGCAGTATATAAATAGAAACTTTATCAAGTTCAATTTTCTTTTGAATTATATTTGTTATTCTGTTGTGTCCTGGTGGGTCTGATGATGTTGGTAATACTGTCTGTTCTTTATGTTTTCTGGAAAAAAGGAACTGAATTTGTATCTCAATGTAGTATTATCTGAAGATATCTAAAAGCTATTAAAATGCTTAAAAATAAAATGATCAATTCTTCCTTTGTTCTCTTGACAGGATAATTGAAGCTATCTGCATAGGTTGGTTCACTGCAGAGTGCATCGTGAGGTTCATCGTCTCCAAAAACAAGTGTGAGTTTGTCAAGAGACCCCTGAACATCATTGATTTACTGGCAATCACTCCGTATTACATCTCCGTGTTAATGACAGTTTTTACGGGCGAGAACTCTCAACTCCAGAGGGCTGGAGTCACCTTGAGGGTGCTTAGAATGATGAGGATTTTTTGGGTGATTAAGCTTGCCCGTCACTTCATTGGTCTCCAGACGCTTGGTTTGACTCTCAAACGATGTTATCGAGAGATGGTTATGTTACTTGTCTTCATTTGTGTTGCCATGGCAATCTTTAGTGCACTTTCTCAGCTTCTTGAACATGGGTTGGACCTGGAAACATCCAACAAGGACTTCGCCAGCATCCCTGCTGCCTGCTGGTGGGTGATTATCTCTATGACTACAGTTGGCTATGGAGATATGTATCCTATCACCATGCCCGGAAGAATTCTTGGAGGAGTTTGTGTTGTCAGTGGGATTGTTCTCTTGGCATTGCCTATCACTTTTATCTACCATAGCTTCGTGCAGTGCTATCATGAGCTCAAGTTTAGATCAGCCAGATATAGTAGAAGCCTCTCTGCTGAGTTCCTAAATTAATGCATTGCAAATCAATTCTTGCATACACTTCGTTTGATAGAAAGAGTTGACGCCATTTCCTAGTCATCATGTGCGTCTTGCTGGGTGAGCACTGCCGCGGTACTGCCATCGTGTTGGTAGGGTAAAACTTACCCTTCCCAGCTGCAGGGATGAAAAAAATGTACTTACAATGGAGTCAATGGGATTGAGACCGGGAAGGAAAAGTAATGACTCCTAGAATAAATTATAGGACCTTATTTTATTTATGCTCATCGTCTTCTTGCCTTGAATGATTATACTTTTTGTGTTTGTTTTAAAGTATATTATTTGAACATTTTAAAACCAAAAGGTAACATTTTCCACAAGATTTTTCATCTTATGAATTCACAAGAAGCTTGGAAGTTACAGTGTTTTTTGTTGGAGAGTAACATTTTTATTTCTAAATGTTTTATAATCTCTCATATCAATGTCAGAAGTATCCTGGAAACATATGTCACATGCAGGAACTGTTTAACAAATACTTTAAAAATTTGGCCGAATTTTAAACTGTATAATGGAGCTAGATACAAGCAAGGGTAGTATTTGAAAAACCTTCCTAGCATATTTCTCAATTCCCTGATTTATTTTTGTTTCAGTTATTCACCTTATCATACAGCTTTATGGAAGCTTGAGCATGTTTTCTTTTTTCCATTTTGGATTTGTTTTATCTCTTTACTGAGATGACTCAACAGAGTATTTAAGAATGAGGGGAGCTTGTATTGTTTTAGCATTTTACTGGAGTTGATTTTACTTGAATTCATTCACTGCTGTTACTAGGTGATAATTTTCCTAACATTCAGATGTCCAAACAAGAATATTTCCAACATAAAAATGATAAAAGAAATAGTTTGATATTACAACCCATATTTATCTACTTCTGCACTTAATTTTTTTCCGTGGGCTTAATAAGACTTACCAGATGAAAGGATGTTTATGTAGCCTTTTAATGCCAAAGTCGTACTTAGATGTTGTCACTGGATTTTTATAAAAAGAGAAATTAAATATTTCCTTATTCTTAGTTGCTATGTAGCTAAGCCAGTTTTAAGCCAGCTAAAAGCAATGAATACATAATTGTTTGATCTGAGCTTCACCATGTTGAATTGCAGCTACACCAAAACTTCTTGTAACAATGTTGAATAATATGCCACATTAATCCGGGTAGGTTATTAGGATTAGATAATATAAAACTGATGACTGTTTAGTGATAAATTTTAGCACTATGAATTAAGATTTTGCTTTGTTAACCAGTTGCCATAAGGAAGCTGATATATAAACAAAAAAATTAAAGTCATAGATTCACAAATAATTTAATGTTGTACACTGTAATTTCATGGGAGTGGAGAGGGCGGGTAGAGAGGAGATGGGGCCTGGATATATTTATTATAGAAGAGAAATGTTCATTAAAAGAATATTAGCCATCATCTAGTTCAAACGTCAACTAGCACAGGTAGACAACCAGGGCAAGAGAGGATATGACTGTGGAGAAATTAGGGCCAAAACCTGGATGTCTAGAAACCTACCTAACCTAGCAGCTTATTCTTAACCCATGCCTGGGGTTTGAGGGAGGCCTCAGGAGGACACACTTGTTTGCCATTGCCATTGCTGGGGGAATAATAGCAAAGCCATTCCTTTTCCCTGATTTCTGAATTCATGTGATATTTTAGCCATGAAAAGAATCTCACCCCATCTTTTTTACTATTGCACACTGGTATGCTACTTATTATACACTCAAATTCTGTTATTTATTGTATATTTATTGTATTTTAATATATTGGAAATAAATGGCATGGATTTATTTTTTCTTACCTATTTTGATTAAGGCTTTGTGGTTCATACAGATACTATGCAGCTGATAGCATCCCCATATCACTAATAAAAATATGGTAGCCATCCATTCTGCTGGCCCTGGGAAGCCTTCATGGAAATAGTCTTATGTTCCCAAGTAAATTACAATTACCTTGAGGGCTGGACCTTCCTTCCTGCACATACCTTCATATGCCCGCAGCATCTGTGACAGATTTGGGCACATGCTTTCGTTAACTGATTTGGGGGGAGAAATTTCTGTGTGAAGAGGCGAGGAGAAGCCCACCCCCACATAGGCTCATGTAGAGCCACGTGTGTGAACACACACAGACTTCGAGGCTGCCCTTTAAGGAACCAGAAATCTCTTGTTGGTGACGGCAGACCAAGGGCGTCTAATGACTAATATTAATGAAAGCTCAGCTACCCATTTACTAAGCACGGTGATGAGAAATGATAGAATACTTCATTCATGAGTTAAGAGACTATAACGTGGACATTGTAATTTTTGAGGAACAGAGGCATTTTTTCTTAAAACTTCCCCTGAATGTCACTGCTTTTAAAAAAGTCATTTAGTAGGATGACTTCTTTAGTTGGGCATTTGAACGTTTCTCATAACTCCATCTTCATGGCATACTTTCATTAGGGTCTGTATTAAAACCAGTAAGTCAGATGTTATCCTGAATTATTAGAGTGCTTAGTGAGGAAAGAGGAAACCCAAATGTTGGCTCTGATTTTTACCACATGTGAGATTGTGACTTGATCTTACATATGAGTTGTTTTGTATCCTCTAAAATGGTGGGGTTTTTTTTTTTCGAATGAAAGATACAAATTACAGAATGCATTTAGAAGCAAACATACTCATAACAATCCAAGGCCTTATTTATCTTTTTCTTTTATGGCTCTCTCATACTGTGGGTTGCTGGTTGAAACTGGCATTTGCATTTGCTTGGCTCTTGGTTTTTGCAATTACGTGTAACCACACATTTGTAAGTTCTTACTTTCCTAAAAAATGTAGAAATACATTCTTTCACAGTAGCTGTCAGTAAGTCAAAGTAATAATCTGTTTTTAAGTTTTGGTCCAGATGTCTTGCCTCTGTCTCCTATGACCTGAAGGGTGGGGAAGATGGGTTACATTGGATATTGATGTTGGAAGGATTTCCTTTGTTGGCTTGATATTTTCTAAAAGCAGCTTATTTTTCTTCTTTGCTATAGAAATGAAAAATAAAAAACTGATACCTTCTAGCTATGTTTCACTATTAAGCTTCTGTAACCCCAAACTTCATACATAGCTTCACAAAATATTCCCAGAGCTCTCTGATCCTACATAAATGTACACTCACTTATGGTATGCAATATACAGTCCAAACAAATATGGTGTAAATATTTCATAGGGTGATAGTAAATTACAACTAAAGGGCCCTAGGGGTGCCTGGGTGGCTCAATCGGTTAAGCATCCAACTTTGGCCCAGGTCATGATCTCAGATTTGTGGGTTTGAGTCCCACGTTGGGCTCTGTGCTGACAGCTCAGAGCCTGGAGCCTGCTTCAGATTCTGTCTCCATCTCTCAACCCCTCCCCTGCTCACACTCTGTCTCTCTCATAAATGAATAAACATTTAAAAAAAAAAAGAAGAAGAACTAAAGGGCACTACAGACTTTCTCGTCTACCATGTCCCCTTCCTTTGCCCTTTATCTTGTCCAAATGTCAGCAGCCAGGGAACTGTGCTCCCAGTGGCTTATGATTTAACTATCATCCTGATTTGCCTGGGACTTCCTTTGTTTTAGCACTGAAGTTCCCCCCATCCGAGGAGATCCTTTCATATCAGGCAGACTGGGAGAGTTGGTCACTACCAGAGTCCAGCTCCAGCAGGTCCAGGGGTCCCTGAAGAGTGGACGGTGTCGGCACGAGAGAGTGATGAGAGAGCCTCACGTTTTTTTTCTGATCACCAGGCAGGCATCTCTGCTCTGTCTGTTTTGGGTCTTTATTCATAGGTCAAGCGATAACATGACATCAGAAAATAGAATTTTTTTACAGTGGCTAGTTCTTCTTGATAAGATGCTTTGATCAGCAAAACTGTACAGAAACAGGTTTTACAGAAGTATTTATGTAGAACCACCCCCTTCATTCTTGCCGTCAGTCCCCCAGATTAAGAAAGTAACAAACTTACCTTATTTTGTATGGGTTGGTCTTTTGACAATATTTATGGGTTTGTTTTTAATTAAGTTACAACCAAGTCATGTAATGCACTTACAGTGAGGTTGAGTAAATCTTATAACCAAGAGAATAACAGGATGTTTTTAGTAAAATACAGGATAACATACACATTATTTAAGTTAGTAATGCTAAGATTAAAACAGGTTAAGTTGTATATAGATAGGCTAGGAGTTATTTTGTTTGGCTCATTAACTACAAGAGAAAGAATGCTTGTTAACAAGTTGTTTGAGAAAGCCCTTTCTTTAAAGTAAGCACAATGGGGGCCCTATGTGTGTTAACCTTGCACCTGGGTTTCTGTTTTCTTATCCATCCTCATTACTGAACTCAATTCAAGGGAGGGTATTTGTAGTATGTGGATCTTGGGAAGGAACTATGTTCTGACCTTGTCTTCCTTCTATTTCTTATCTCCAAAATAGGCTCCTTTTCTCCAGGCCAGACTTAAATGCAACTCTTGTGTTTTTAACTCCTTCATAATCTATGTCTTGGGTCTGTAAGGCTCATTAGAAGAGCCTCTTGGCAAACATCTACAGTGGTTTGATCTAAAATCTCTTATGCAGGGACAGGAAAATGTTTTTTCTAATGGGTTAACTGTGTGGGGAATATCAGTCTAATTTGGAATATTGTGAGGCCTAATCAACAACAGCAGGCTCATTTTCAACAAGAACAGTAGTAGCAGAAGGAGATACCAATTTTGCCTCTCATGGCAGGAGCTGTGCAAACGTCTGCCATTTCCTCGCTGTGACTGTGTCATCCAGCAAGGCCGATGCGGCCCCCAGCAGGTCACCATATCAGGTCAGGCCCCAGAAACCTGGTTTCCAGGCTTTTAGTTCAGTAGTCTTTGGACATACTTCTGTTTTATTTTATAACATCAGAAGGCATGAAGAATTTCTTTTTAAATATTTTCTTTGAGGCTTTGGAGCCCCTTCTTATAGGTCAAATAAAGAGCAAATGTTGCTTTTTTAGACTAGATGTTAGGAAGGATGGCTTGGGAACTCAGACTTTCAGTAAAGTTTTTCAGTTTGTTTATTTTGAGAGAGCCTGAGCGTGCAGGGGAGGGGCAGAGCCCCTCACTAACTGAGCCACCCAGGTGCCCCCCCCATAGGTACTTAAACTTTAGACCAATAGTGTAAATTTAATTGCGTTTTTGTTTTAGTGAATTGAATTTGATAATCTGCATTTATGCTATAATTTAAGCGAATTAATTTTAAGTAGCTTTGGTGAGAATCCTTTGATTTAACACTATACCAAGCATAGTGAAAGCATAAATGACATTTAGTGAATGAAAGCCTGAGGGAATAAATATTTGGATTTCACCTACCAGAACTAAGTAATGCGATGTCATTTATATCTGAAGAAGTGATCTTCCTTTATTTATGCAAAATTGTATTAAAACAAACTAAAATTTCACATAATTTTGTATTAGGTAGTTTTCCCTTCCCTTAGACTTTAATTATTTCATTTTTTGAAGTTTATTTATTTTGAGAGGGAGAGAGAGAGAGAACAGGGGAGGGGCAGAGAGATGCAGACAGAGGATCTGAAGCAGGCTTCACGCTGACAGTAGAGAGCCTGGTGTGGGGCTTGAACTCAGGAACCAAGACATCACGACCTGAGTCAAAGGTGGATGCTTGACTGACTGAGTCACCAAGATGCCCCAAGGTGATTTGTTTTTAAAGAAAGGACACATAAGTAATGACAGGTGTTTTTTCTGTGTTAATGTACAATGATTTGTTCAACTTACTGTATTTTTTAGCTGTATGCTACAAGCTTGATCTCATAGCTCTGATGGAATTCCATTTTTTCCTTCTCTACAGTACAGAGGGCAGGAGAATTTCATGTTTTTAGTGGAAAACAATATTTGAGTTATAAATCCTGAACTGTGATATAAGTGGTGTGTGTGGCCAATCATAGCTATATATACGTTTATTTTGTTTTATTGTTTTAACCATAGCCAATCTTTTATATGAAACACTTGGAGATAAAAATGCAAAATCATGAAATTGATGTAAGGCTTGTAAGGTTCAAGTGAAAGGTTGTTTTTGTGCACAATCTTGAGAGAGATAAAGCAGGGATGGGGGAGGGGCAGAGAGAGAGGGAGACACAGAATCGGAAGCAGGCTTCAAGCTCTGAGCTGTCAGCACAGAGTCTGATGAGGGGCTCGAACTCACAACTGTGAGATCATGACCTGAGTTGAAGTTGGACGCTTAACCAACTGAGCCACCCAGGTGCCCTGGAAGGTTTTTAAATAAATAGTATAAATCATAGTTGTAAAATTAGAATAATAGGTCATGGTCCCCTTCTTGATAAGATTTGTCTTATAATGACTTAAGGGAAATCACCTTTTATTAACTCTTCCAATCAACTCAGTTTAAAAAGATCAGATGGAAGTTGAGCAACATATATATATTTATATCTTTTCTTAAATACATTAAAAATTTTTATTACAAAATTTTCTTTAATTTTATTTATTTTAGAGAGAGAGCATGACCAGAAAAGAGGGACAGAGGGAGAGAGAGAGAATCTCAATCAGGCTCCATGCTCAGTGCAGAACCTGATGTGGGGCTCTATCTCACAACCCTGGAATCATGACCTGAGCCAAAATCAAGAGTTGGTAGACTGAGCCACCCAGGTGCCCCCCTATATACACTTTTTAAATTTATGCACCTGTATGTGTTGCAGTGCAAGGCAGAGACAGGACTGTAGCATGCAAGAGATAATTTGGCGCATCCCACTTTTTGTAATAAATAGATTTCCAAACATTTGTATGAAAAAAAGTTGGTAAACATCATATTTCATACACACAATAGCAGATGTGCACAGGGACTCACTTAGGGAATCCTTCCTGTGATTCAACCTTCTTTTGTGGTATTATCCCCTAGCATATGTTTTTTAGATTTGACTTTTCATGTATATAATAGTAAAGTCTTTTGAGTTGGGCATACCTGCATAAGAATCAGAATCAGATTAAAGTGGGGCGCCAAGGTGGCTCAGTTGGTTAAGCATCTGGCTTTGGCTCAGGTCATGGTCCTGTGGTTTGTGACTTCAAGCCCCATGTCAGGCTCTATGCTGATAGCTCAGAGCCTGGAGCCTGCTTCGGATTCTGTGTCTCCCTCTCTTTGCCCCTCCCCCCCCAATAAATAAATAAATGTTTAAAAAAATTAAAAACAAAAAGAATCCGATCAAATTATCAAAAAACTGCTATGTGTGAAATCCAATCTGAGGAATTATCGTAACATTTGACCTAATAATAAGGAATTTATGGAATTTTATCAACTGCTGAAATAGAGGTGGTCATATTTCAATGGATTTTTTAAAAATTGAGGTATAATTCACATACCATAAAATTTATCCTTTCAAAGTATACAATTCTGTGATTTTAGTATATTCCCAGAGCTATGCAGTCATCACCGCTCTCTAACTCCAGAACATATTCATGTACCCCATCCTTGCTAGTGGTCACCTCTCCCATTCATTCCCCCCTCACCTATCCCCTGGAAACCACTAATCTACTTTCTGTCTTTATAGTTTTGCCTATTCTGAACATTTCATATAAATGGCAACATGTGTGTTGTAGGCTGATGTTGAAAAGACCACCAAAGCCGAATTGAGGCAAGGCAAAGCTTTATTTACAGCGGGACAAACCTGAACTCCAGATGGTAAGGAGCAGAGAATGGCCCCAAACAAAAGTTACATTGAGATTATATAGACATACGTAGGATTCTATGATAGCCAATTACATTGTGAGGATTCTATGATAGCCAATTACATTTTGACACGGCAGTCACCAGTTTTGGCAGGAACCTATCAGGTTTGTTCTTTGTTCTTTGTTCTTCTAAAATGACAAATCATAGTGGGGAAGTGACTAAGCAATTTTTGTGTAGGCATGGCCTTGATCAGACCATACAAAAGGGGCTGGGGAACAGTTTGCAACAAATCATTCAGTAAGTTAACCCATTACATTCCAGAAGATGTTAACCCATTGCATTCCATTAGCTAGCCTACAACAATGTGGCCTTTGTTTCTGGCTTCTTTCCCTTAGTATAATGTTTTCAAGGTTTATCCATGTTATAGCATGAATCAGTATGGCAGTGGTTTATTGCTGAATAATATTCTGTTGTGTGGATATGCCACATTTTGTTCATCCGTTTGTCTATTGATGAATATTTGGGTTGTTGACACTGCTTGGATGTTCTGGACAATGCTGCTGTGAACTTTCATGTACGAGTTACTGTGTGAGGGTATGTTATTCATTCCCTTATATACACACCCAGGAATGGAATTACTGGGTTATAGAGGTAACACTATGTATAACTTTTTGAGGAACTGCCATACATTCTCACTAGCAACATATGAGGGTTTCGTTTCTCCACATCCTCCTCAACGCTTATTTTCCTTTTCCTTTTTCTTATACTTGCCATCCTGATGGGTGTGAAGTAGTATCTCATTGTGATTTTTTTAAATTAAAAAAATTTTTATTTTTTTTTATTGATTTTTGAGAGACGAGCATGACAGGGGAGGGTCAGAGAGAGAGGGAGACACAGAATCCAAAACAAGCTCCAGGCTCTGAGCTGTCAGCACAGAGCCCGACGCAGGGCTGGAACCCACAAACTGTGAGATCATGACCTGAGCCAAAGCCGGACACTTAACCAACTGAGCCACCCAGGCACCCCTAAAAAATTTTTTTTAAGAGAGAATGTGAGTGGGAGAGGGGCACAGAGAGAAAGAAAGAGAGGGAGACACAGAATCCAAAGCAGGCTTCAGGCTCTGAGCTGTCAGCAGATCCCAGTGCGGGGCTTGAACTCATGAACAATGAGATCATGACCTGAGCCAAAGTCAGACACTTAGCCCACTGAGCCACTCAGACACCCCTGTGATTTTTAAAAAAGTAATCTCTACACCCAACTGGGGGCTTGAACTAATGACCCGGAGATCAAGAGTCAGATGCTCTATTGACTAAGCCAGCCAGGTGCTTCTCATTGTGATTTTGATTTGCATTTTCCTAATGACTGATATTGAGCATATTTTCATGTACTTATTGATTGTTTGTGTATCCTTTCCAAGAAATACCTATTCAAATAATTTTCCCATTTAAAATGGGTTATCTTTTTATTGTTGAATTATAAGACTTCTTTATATATTCTGGATACCAGATTCTTAACAGATACATGATTTACAAATCATTTCTCTCAGTTTAAGGACTATCTTTTCACTTTCTTAAGAGTATCATTTGTAGCATGCAAGTTTTTTTGTGTTTTTTTTATAGGTTTATTTATTTCTTTTGAGAGAGAGAGAGAGAGAGAGAGCAGGGTAGGGGCAGAGAAAGAGGGAGACAGAAAGAGAGAGAGAGAGAGAGAGAGAGAGAGAGAGAGAGAATCCCAAGCAGCTCCACAGCAGCACAGAGCCCGACGCAGGGCTCAAACTCACAAACCATGAGATCATGACTTGAGCAGAAATCAAGAGTTGGTAACTAACCAAGCCACCCAGGCACCTCTTGTAGCATACAAGTTTTAATTTCTGATGTAGTTCATCTTTTTTGTCTCTTGTGCTTTTGGTGTTGTATCTAAGAAACTCAAAGTCATGAAGATTTACTCCTCTGTTTCCTTCTAAAAGTTTTATATTTCTAGGTCTTACTTTCAGGGATCTGATCCATTTTTGAGTTAATTTTTGTACATGGTATGACATAGGGGCTCGCCTCTATTTTTTGGAGGTGGTATCCGGTTGTTCCTCTACCATTGAAGACACTTTTTTTTCACCATTGAGTGGTATTGGCGTAATTGTCAAAACTCAGACTGCGATAGATGTATGTGTTTATTTCTATATGCTCAGTTTTCTTTCATTGATTTAGATGTCTGTTATGCGAGAACCACAGAAAAGACTTTACAGTAAGTTTGGAAACCAGGAAGTTTGAGTTTTTCTTTTACAAGATTGTTATGGATTCCTTGCATTTCCGTATGAATTTAGATCAGGTTGTCCATTTCTACAAAAAAAAGGCAGTTAGAAATTTGATAGGGAATTGCATTGAATTTTGATTGAGAATGTAGATCAATCAAGGTAGTACTGCCCTCTTAACAATATTGAGTCTTCCAATCCATGAACACAGTATGTCTTTCCATTTACTTAAGTCTTCTTTAATTTTCTTCAGTGTTCTGTAGTTTCCAGTATAGAAGCCTTGCACTTTTTTGGTTTAATTTATTCCTAGTATTTATTCTTTTTGATGCTATTGTTAATGCAATTGCTTTCTTAATTTCATTTTCAGATTATTCGTTGCTAGCATTTAGAAACACAACTGATTTTTGTATCTTGATCTTTTGTCCTGGAACCTTGCTGAGCTTAATAGTTCTGACAGTGAGGATTTTTCACAGTTTTCTACATATAAGGTCATATCATTTGCAGAAAGAGATAATTTTACTTCTTCCTTCCTTTTATCTCTTTGTCTTGCTGAATTACCCCAGCTAGAACTTCTACCACAGTCTCAAATAGATGTGGTGAGAGTGAATATCCTTGTCTTATTCCTGATCTTAGGGAGAAAACGCCTAGTCTTTTACCATTAAGATGTTTGCGATGGGGTTTTCATAGATACCCTGGAACAGGTTGAGAAAGCTTTCTTGTATTTCTAGTTAATTCAGTGCTTTATCATGAAAAGTTTTTGGATTGTGGAAATATGTTTTAATTAAGAGATGGGTAGATTTTATTGTGAGTTGAGTTGTATCATCTGTGTCAGGAGATAAATTTTGTTGAAGTGAATTTCCAAATCCATACAAGATAACTAATCGGGTTGAGGCCATAGAAGTGCTTGTTGATGCTTTTTATGGTTCATCAATTGATGTACATTTTAATAGTTTCTAAGACTATTAAACCGATTCTCTTCATTAACTCAAGTTAATTTGAGTTTGTATTCACTTGCCTAAAGATACAGAGACACATAGATACAAGAAAGATAATGTGTTTCTGTTGGTTGGTTTTTTTTAACGTCTCTGTATTATCGGACCTTGTGCTTCTCATACTCAGATAGTCCGGATTCTGGTAGGATGCCCGAGGGTGGAGCCAGGCGGGCTCCATCTCCACCAACAGTCTTTGCTGTTGCATGAAGTTCTCTTCCGCCTGTCTTGGGGATACCTTGGTAGAAAAACCCGAGAAGCAGGGAGCCTCTCTGTGCTTCCGGGAACTGGATTTCCTAGTGTGTGTAAGTCCGCATCCTTTCATAGGACTTACAGGAAGTGCAAGAATCACTGAATTACTGGGAGGGGGAAGGAGTCATCTCCAAAACAAGACTTGACAGTTAGTTAACCTGTGGCATTGCTGTAGCAAAGTTATTTATTTATTTTTAAATCCTTGGTGTGCACATAGTAGGGAAGTTTGCCTAACAGGTATCGCTGCTGTGGGCCCTGTGGGGTATCAGCTGGCCTCACCCTGGCAGATGCCCTTTGAAAAAACCCATCCTGTTCTGTGCAAAAGATCTTTTTTTTTTGTTTCACCTGCGGGTCCTTTACACAAATCCTAAGCCCAGATTTTTTAAATGTAATCCCTTATCATGAATATAATCATTGTGAAATTCCTCTAGGAAATTATGTCAGTGAAATAATTGGAGAAAAGCTCAATATTATCCGTAAACAGCATCAATTTGGGAAGTCCCAAATGGTTTGGAAGAGCACTTGCAAGGCCATGTTTTGCAGCCTGTCTAACTTTTAATGGGTAGAGCTCTACTAGGCGGGTTTTTTTTTTACAAGTCAAATTGCTATTGTAGTATTTAACTGAATACTTATAGCTGTCTAATTTTGTACATATGCCCCAAAGGCCTCTGGTTAATGACTACAGTTCTAATAAATCTCACGAGTATGCTGGGTGAATGTTAATAATCTTCAGTACAAATGTGGACATCAGACCCAATGGAGTTATGATCCGGGATTTTAGGCACCTTACTTTTGTAATGTTACCAAAAATGTTTAGGAAAAAAAGTTTCAAAGGGAGGTATACTTTGCTACAAATGTATTCAGTACTATTTATAACAACCATTCTTAGGAAGAGTAGAATTCCCAATTACTAGTCATTGAGCACTTTAATAATGACTACAATTCCTCATATTTACAGGGTAATGAAAATTAGGGAAGCTTTTCCATAAAATGTAATGTAGTAATGTCTTACCATTCTTTAATTTTTACTTAATACTTTTATTAACTATTCTGAAAGTAAATCTCTGACCCTAGTTGGTCATCCTAAAAAACAAAATTTGCTGAGAGAAAAAAAAAAAAAGGATAACCAGCAGTAACTCAAAAATACATCACTCTCGCTGTATTTATGGGTTACATGCTACAGGGAACCGGTGGGCCTGGGAGGTAACAGGTGTTTTTGTAAAAGACCGGGCAGCAGCTGCCTGACTGGGTCTGGCGGTTCTGATATCTCTTCTGCCGCTCAGAGATGGCATCCCTCAGCAATGCACCGCTTTCAGTGTTATCTTCACCTGGTACACACTGGTTAATTCTTTTTCTTCTTTCTCTGTTCAAATTCCAGAGTAGCATTCGTTTAGCCTTACCATCACCAAGGTGTGGGAGTGGTTTTCTAAGCCAGGTTCCAGGCTTCGGGAAAGCAGTCTTTTTGAGGTGGGGGTATGGCTGTGGGCAGGGCAGTTTCTCTTAGGAGGAGGACATGTCAAAAGTGCCATAATTGGGCTGCAGAGAGATTGTGCAGAACCACACCCTGGGCTACTATGTTTATGGCATTTTGCGATTGAACATGGCGAACAGGCAGTCGCAGCGAGTACTTAGTGATTGGCTTTGTCTGGTGTAGTCAAAGTAGAAAACCGATCTTACCCAGAGTTCAGGTTGCTGTCATGAATCATTCTGTGGGCAGAAGCTATGGCTGATTTGCGGCTGTCTCTAGATGTCCAAGTGTTTGAAGTCAGTGGCACATTTGGTTAATTACTAAATAAACAGATTTCTAGATCCCTTCAAACGAAGGAATACTTAACATTTACACTTAGAGCTGCCCCCTTCTATTAATGAATATCAGGACATTTTTACAAAGGAGAAATCTGATTTTGGTGCCAATGAGACCTTGAGCATGCTTTGTTCCTGTCTCTATAGGAAGCAGCCGGAGGTTCCCACAACCAGATGGTGCCTGATACCACTGTGGAAATGGGATTTAGGTTGTGGATCTTCCCGTTAACCTGTGTACGTCTGTTCTAATGGAAACTTCTGTTCAATCATCCACAATCTTTATGCCATCAAGATGGAAGTTACCAAAACGTTGAATTTCCCCATTTCTTAAAAAAGTTTTAAAATTTTATTTAAGTGGGGCGTCTGGGTGACTCAGTCGGTTAAGCGTCCGACTTTAGCTCAGGTCATGATCTTATGGTTTGTGAGTTTGAGCCCTGCGTCGGGCTCTGTGCTGACAGCTCAGAGCCTGGAGCCTGTCTTCGGATTCTGTATCTCCCTCTCTCTCTGGCCCCTGCTCCTGATGTCTCTGTCTCTCAAAAATAAAAATTAAAAAAAATAAAATTTTATTTAAGTAATCTCTACATCCATCGTGGGGCTCGAACTCATGACTGCAAGATCAAGAGTCATCTGCTCTCTGGCTGAGCCAGCCAGGAGCCTCCTCCAAATTTGGGATATAACTTTTTTGTTACTATTATCTATTCATTTACATAGTCTAATTTTTTGAGTCCCTCTTTGTCTCCCTTATTTTGATCTAATTTGGAAATTTAAGAAGCAATTCCTGTTGAACTGCCTTTTTAGAATATTGTTTTTCTGGAGTACCTGATTAAATTAATAGGTGAAAATAATTAGAATTTTTTTCTCTTAATATCACTGGGAGTTTGGCAAAGGAAACAGGTGCAGTAATGATCAAACTTAAAATAAATTTACGCTGTGATTAGTTTATCTTTGTATGATGAATACTATCTACTTTTATTTTAAGGAAACATTTTTATTGTGAGTACTGTTAGTAATGAGATTTCTTCACTGAATGTCATTGAATCAAACTATTCAATAACTAAAAACCCATACAGACTATATGTTTTTGAACAAGCAGAAATCTAGGGTATACTTTTGTTCCATTTTACATAGTATTCCTCACTTTCCACTTTTGGGCCCCAAACTAATGGCTTACATGTTAATGTACTGAATGGCTTATGACTTAGATTTATATCATCTTTCATTGTATACAGCCATTGACTGGAAATATCCAAAGGTAAAACTGTTATGCCATTTGTAACTTGAAAGTAAAGAATATATCTACTTTTGTAAAGGTCACAGAATGTAGATTTTTAAAATATATTATACATACTGAGTTATAGATGCTATTCTATTTAAATTACTTAAGATATATATATATATATATATATATATGTCTGTTTTGCACTAAATAGTACCTTATACATTCAACCATTTTTATATCACAGTAGTTCAGTCTTATGTTAAAAAACTATAGGAAAAGTTTTTCTTGGATGTATTTTAAAATTTGCTTTTTGCTGAAGTTTAATTTTGCTCAATAAGCTCATCATCTCACCATCCCACATGAGACCAAGTCCTCTCTTTTGTTCAGAATAGCTTAAATTTTGGTGCACATTTTTGCTATTTTCAGAAACCAAGTTGAAGTAGCCTTATATCAAAGGTAGCCTTATGTGGAGAGCCTTATTGCAAAGATTTTAGAATATTTAATTTCTAGTATTTTTTCTAGAATTCAGAATCTTGGGTATTTCTGGACATTCAAGAACTTTGAAAAGAGTTCTCTATTTAGTTATGGGTAAAATATGTTAAGTACATTGAGAATGTCTTTATACTTTCTGACATTTGAATTCATGTTAAGTAAAAGGTATACCTCAGTTTTTTGTTGAATTTTGTACTGTCATATGATAAAGTTCACCAGTGGATAAATTGCTGTGTATGTGTGTGATAAAGATACTTGCCTTAAAATAGAGCACTTCTGTTTTGCAAACAGCTGTGGTCAAATTGTCTTTCCAGTTACTCATCTTTCTGTGCACCTGGTGACTGCAGGCCTGATAAAGTCCATGGAGGTAAGAAAGAAGATGAACATCTTTTCATTTTTAGTAATCTAAACCTAGATTAAAAAGCATTTTGACATGTAAAGATTTTTATGGGAAAAATTAATGTGTGTGTGTGTGTGTGTGTGCAGGTAGAGATAGCAGGTGGTTGAATAAATATGTATTGGTTTTAACCATTATTTCTTATTGACCTTATTCTCAATGGGAATAGTGATTCAGATGTGTGTGTGGCCAGTTCTATTACTTCCACTGTGTACTCATAACTAGTGCTAACTGTCAATATTATTGGCCATTGCATAGACCATGGAGGAATCAGACGTACTGTATTAAACAAGAGGGAAGGTAATTTGGATAGGAAAGACTGTATTATATATAGTGTTGGGATTCAGGTAATTTTGTTGTTTGGTAGCTCTTTGGGGAATGATGGTTTAAATGGACATAGTTTCTATCTTCTAATAAAAAGATTGTTCAAATCAGCTCAATATATGTGGCACAATTTTGTTGTCTTCTACTTTAATATGGGACTAGTAAAATGTGCAATCATGTGGATCATAGCTTTTCTTACTCAGCTGTGCAATGTATGTATTTATGTTAGATCTTTAATAGTACCTAAAATGTGCATCAAATATTTAATTCATTAGTGGTTGAAGCTTTTTAGCATCTTTAATCCTTAAGGAAATATTTTATTAAAAAATTAGCTTTGTTATGATATAAATATGTTGTATGTACATCTGAAAATAATCTGTACAGCCTGAACATTGAAATAGTTAATAAATTTTGACTTTGAGAACCACCTACAGCTGCTCCTAAGTACATGTTACTATCTGTTGAGTTGACTTCATTAACTAGTGTAATTCATTCTTGGTGGACTTACTTCCCTTTTGTTCTGAACCAAAACTTCACTTGGCAATAAACTAATGGTGGATGAAGCACAAAAGATGTCTCCTGGCTGTGACAGTGTCTCTCATGGTCACGTGGCTTTCAATCAATCCTTTGACCTTTCTCTGACCTGCTTTCACATTTTCTTTTTCTCCCTTTTAACAACTCCTCTTCTGCATGCCAAGATCACGAATAATCTACGTGAGGTAAGTTTCCAACCTCTGATGAGGAGTGCCCATAGTTACATAGTATGTGTTGAGCTGAATCAGAAATTTTGGAGAGTATGCCTTCTAGATGCTATGTTTGTATGCAGTATGTTCTCAGGGAAACAAATGCCTGCCAGCCTCTATCAGTTTTCCTAGTGAAAAGGCCGCACGACCCTTGCCACCTCCCCTTTCTCCCTCGTGTCTCCCTCCTCTGCATGGTCCCTGTCCACACCCCACCCTCTACTCCCCTGACTGCCTGGAGAAAGTGTAGAATAGACACTCTTGTATTCTAGTAGCCCCCCCTTTTTTAAATTCTTTATTTTATTTTTGAGAGACAGAGAGACAGTATGAGCAGAGGAGGAACAGAGAGAGGGGGAGACGAGGAATCTGAGCTGTCAGCACAGAGCCCAACTCAGGGCTCGAACTCATTACCTGAGCTGGAGTCCGATGCTTAACCGACTGAGCCACCCAGGTGCCCCCAGCAGCCCCTTGATTTGATGGTGCTTCAGCCATACTGCCGGAAGCCCCTTGCTCCCATGCTGCCCCCATTAGGGCACAGTCCTCAGCGGAGGATGGCTCCGCCAGGGATTTCCTGAGAGCAGAGGCCCTGCTTGTCCTGATTGTCTCAGCAGGCCCTGGCAATGGGCTTAATTGTGGAAAGCACCCCTCCAGGAGTAGACGCAGGGACCGCTGAGGACAGAGAAGTAGGTACCTGTGGAGTCCGGGCTCAACATGCCCCCTCAGGGTCCCTGCTGACTGAGGTGGGGAAACAGTCTAGTTGGCCCCAGTGCTGAGGCGAGGCTTTCATTTATTGCTATTAAAGTTATTGTTTCAGGAGCTGGGCATAAAGCTACAAAAACAGTGGGGACCACAAGGAATTTGTGATAATTGCATTTAAGATAGGAATCCATTCGTCAGGTAACACTTATGTGCTGTTAATCAGAATGATGGCTTCTAAGCCACAGGGTTTGCTTCTCAAACTGAGTTTTTCTTTATGTTTTATTTTTGGAACTAATCAGGTTTTTGTTTTCTTTTAGGGAAAAACAATAGCAAATGTCAGGCTGAACAGTGTATGGTTGTATTATTTTTCACATATGTAAAAGAATTACAAGCCAGTATGCATGGGTGAAATTTTTGGTGGCTGAGAAGATAATATTTTGGTTAAAAAAAAACAGGAAGAATTTTTGGAAGCACCCACCTCCCAGCCCCCATTAGTGTCGTGAGTTGAGAAGGCGAGAGAGAGATCCCTCAGAAGCTCCACCATCTCCATCCTCTGTAACTTAGGTAGGTTCTGTGAATGTATCTCTTCACTTGTGTTTGGCTGTGAATACAGCAAGGTTCTGACGAATACTTGGCCAAAAATGGGTTTTGGCACTCGGTTAGTAGAACAATGTAACCTTTTCAAGGCCACGGAATTTTCGTGTGTGTGGGTGGTCCTTCTGTGTGCTGAAAGTGTTGAAGTGTTTCTACTCTGCTGAGTTCTGAAAAATTTGTGGTTCTTGAGACAGAGGTCTCGAAGAGCCAGAGGCATCTGAGGAGAAAGGAACTTGACTATTTAGGCAGTGAATGTTTTTTATTGGAGCTCTGTAGGAGAGATTGGACACATCTTAGTAATTAACTGAGTTTTCAAAAACGTATGAAAGTAGTATAATACACATACTAGAAAATATAGGAAACCAGAAGAGAAAAAGATAACTACATACTTCTCCATCAGTGTTACAAGTTACTGTCACCTCTTGGCTTTATGTATACCCTTTTATTGCCTATTTCTGTCTGTGGTGGGCCCTAGGCATGCAGGTGGAAGACACGCTTCCTATTCTTGATGAGCTCCCAGTGGATAAAGAGACCAGTTATAAAACATGAAAGGGCACTAGGGGTAAAGTTCATGAAATGGCTGCTGTGGATCCCAGAGGACAGTCACCTCATTCAGCTCAGGAGTCAAGGAAGTCTTCCTGGAGGAAATGATTCTGAAATTCGGTTCAGAGAAGGCCCTTAAGGATTTGCAGCATGTATAGGGTTCAGCAAGAGAAGGTGACTTACACTGGCAATTGTATTTGGTCAGCAAGTGCACAAGAAAGGGTGTATGAGGGGTGCTACTGGGTGGGCAGAGGCCAGATTGGGCAAGGCCACATGTGCCAGCCGAGTAGACGGACCCGGCCGGGAGTGAGCCACTGAAGGACATAACCCAGGAGAATGACATGGCAAGGTTTTTCTTTAAGGAGGATCTCTCTTTTTCAAGAGTGTTTTTGTTTGTGTTTGTTTGTTTGTTTTGTTTTTGAGAGAGATAGAACGAGCGCACATGTGCAAGTGAGCACAAGTGGGGGAAGGGCAAAGGCAGAAGGAGAGAGAATCTTAAGCAGCCTCCACACCCAGCTCAGGGGCCCAACTTGGGGCTTGATCCCACAACAGTGAGATCATGACCTGAGCTGAAATCAATAGTCAGATAGTTAACCGACTGATAGTTAGCCAAGACACACCAAGGAGGGTCATTCTTTCAGCTAAGGCAAGGGTGGAGTGGGGCCAAGTAGGAAAACCGTAGTCATTATCCAGATGGGAAGACATGAGATAAGAGAGGATCCAGTAGCAAAGACAAGAGACAGGGAGAGAATGAGCGGCTTTTGGTGGGAGTTAGTTCCATTTTAGACATTAAATCCAAGCAGGCTGGGCAGCATCCAAATGGAAATCTCCAGCAGGCTAGTGACTCTGCGCCGGAAGCCCTGGGGAGAGGGCTAATCTAGAGTCATCCAAGTGTTCAGGATTTGGGAATCCTTGGCACAGAGACGGAAACAGAAGCTAGTCTGGAATAGGATAAGAAAGAAATTCTTATCCTAGAAAGGGAGTGTTGAGGAAATAGAGGAGGTACCCTCGGTTCACCTCCAAGAGACTAGCAACTGAGGCCAGAGGAGGGGGGGAGGGGCCCGCAATGTCTAGTGCCTCCCGACCGGCAGGAGAGCTCAAGACTGAAAAGCAATCATTGGACTGGGAGCTCTAGTTAAATTTCGCCTGAAATTTAAACCTAGCTCTTCAGTGCCTGAACCCGAGGCAGCCTGCCCTGTGGAAGAGCAGGAGTGTGTGGTCACAACTGACCAGCAGCCTGGGCTCGCATGAGTGGTGCTGGCCTGGAAGCCAGATCTGGGTTTGGCCCTGAGCCCCGCGGTTGGCTCGAGGTGAGTAGCTGCTTCTACAGTGGCAGCTGTGCCCCCCAGGCCCAGAGCGTCACATCGAGGACAGAAAGTTCAGGTCACATTGCATGCAAGGTGGACATAGCCGAGCGCCACACCAGGCTGACCGGCCGTCTGGCAGATCTTGGTTCCAAGTTGCCATTTCCTTGAGTGTAACCTCTTCCAAGCGCCATTTGAACATCGTTCTAAGCACTTGGGAGATGCGGAGGGGCACTCCCCTCGGGCCTGCCGGGAACAGTGTTCCGCAGTGTGAACAGCTGGAATCCCAGTAGCGTTTTCAGTTAAAGACCAGGAGCGGTTACACAAGGTAGCGTTCTTACTGCAAATGATGAAGCTGCAATGAAGTGTATTCTTAATCACATTTAGGCTCAGGGAATGTGATACTGTAATAAGCTTCAGCTTTGTCCAAAAAGGACTATTATTACTAATAATCATTAATCATTCTGACCCGTAAAATCTGATACAGAAGAATAGGAGAATTAAAGGAGAAAAAAAAAGTGATAGTATTATGTGGAAGAGTGTCATTTAGTCATATGCAGCTTCCTGTAGAGTAATTTTAATTTTTAATTAATGTTCTTCCTTTATGGAAGTTCTATTGCTGGCCTAATAGTGGAGGTAGCCTGAGGTTTGAGTAATAATTTTTTAAAGGATTTTTTATTTTTTTAATGCTTATTTTTGAGAGAGAGCGCGAGAACAAGAAAGGGGCAGAGAGAGAGAAGATCTGAAGCAGGCTCCAAGATGTGACGTAAGTTCAAACTCCATGTTGGGTATAGAGCTTATTTAAAAACACGTTTACAGTGACTCATTATGTCTCTTGTTTGTCCTGCTTCTGATCAAAAGGAAACACTTATTTTTAAAACTATTTATTAGGTTTTTCTTAACTTTTTATTTATTTTTGAGAGAGAGAGAGAGAGAGAGAGAGAGAGACAGCATGAACAGGGGAGGGTGAGAGAGAGAGAGAGGGAGACACAGAATCTGAAGACAGGCTCCAGGCTCTGAGCTAGCTGTCAGCAGAGCCCGACGTGGGGCTCGAACCCATGAACCGTGAGATTATGACCTGAGCTGAAGTCGGACGCTCAACCGACTGAGCCACTCAGGTGCCCCTCAATCAGTTTTTTAAGTTGCATAAAAATTATAACAAATTTAAGTAATATAAGAATATAAAGAATGAAGAGTAAAAGTTTTCTCCATTCTAAATTGAACCCAACAGGGGCACCTGGGTGGCTCAGTCAGTTGAGCATCCAACTTTGGCTCAAGTCGTGATCTCATGGTACATGACTTAAGACCTCGCATCAGTCTCTGTGCTGACACTCTGCTTTGGATTCTGCGTCTCCTTCTCTCTGCCCCTCTCCCACTTGTGCCCTCTCTCTCTCTCTCAAATAAGTAAACATTAAAAAAAAATTTTAATAAATAAATTGAACCCAACAGGCATCCACTGCTAGTGTTTCTTGTGTAATATTTTAGGCCTTTTTCTATAATAGCATGTATGTGTTTGACTACTATTAAATTAAGAAAGCATAGTAACAGTAGCCAGAAAGGTGGAAAAAATTCACGTCTATTAACAGATGAATGGATAAACAAAATGTTGGGGGTACATATGTGTATGTGCATGTATACACACACACACACATACACACACACACACAGGAATACTCAGCCTTATGAAGGAATGAGCTTCTCATACACGCTCCCACATGGATAAACTTTGAAGACATTATACTAAGTTAAATAAGCCAGACATAAAAGGACAAACAATGCATGGTTCCACTTACGTGAGGTAGCTAGAATATACAAGTTTGTAGAGACAAAAAGCAAGATAGAGGCTTACCAGGAGCTTGGGGTAGGAGGACTGGAGAAATCATTGTTTAATGGGTATAGAGTTTTTGTTTGGAATCATGAAAATTTCTGGAAATGGGTAGTGGTGATGGTTATACAGCATTTTGAATGCACTTAATTATACACTTGAAATGGAGAAAATGGCAAATTTTAGGTATATTTTACCATGATAAAAAAAATAAAAAGCACAGTGGGCATGTAATTTTCACATTTACTCTAAACACTTAGAAACAATATAAAATATGTGATAAAAATATTTTTAAAATGTATTTACACTTGACAGCTTGAAGTTTGTCTCAGTCACCTTGGATGAAGTTACACAGTGCTAACCAGCAACCCCCTAAGTCTTAATTTCTTACAGGCAGAAGAGTTTATTTTTTGCTCACATTACACGTCTTTCACAGATTGGCTGTGCTTCCGGCCATATCCTCTTCATTGCAGGATCCAGGGTGAAGAAGCCGCCTTCATCTTGAGATGTTGCTATTCTTGTGTCAAAGGCAAAAGAGAAGGTGGTGGAAGCTTGCAGGCTCTTAAGACTTCTGCTCAGAAGTGGCACACTTCATTTTCATTCACATCTCATTGACAACGCTAATTACTTGACTTCTTTTTTTTTTTGAGAGAGAGAGCAGGGGAGGGGCAGAGGGAGAGAGAGAAGGAGTGAGAGAGAATCTTAAGCAGGGCCCCCTGAGCAGTGCAGAGCTTGACACGGGGCTCTATCCCATGACCCTGGGATCACGAACTGAGCTAAAATCAAGAGTCAGAGGCTTAACCAACTGATGCCACGTTACTTGACCCTTTTTTTTTAACATAAAAAACAAATTTCAGACAAATTAAAAATCTGAGCATGAAAACAAAACTTGAAAACCATTAAAGAGAAAGTATCTTTAATTTTTCAAAATTAAAAAAATATTATTTTTTTAAATGTTTACTTATTTTGAGAGAGAGAGAGCACGGGGGAGAAGTAGAGAGACAAGGAGAGAGAATCCCAAGCAGGCTCTGCACTGTCAGCATGGAGCCCTAGATTGGGCTGGAACTCACAAACCATGAGTTCATGATCTGACCTCAGCTCAAGAGCTGGACATTTAACTGACTGAGCCACCCAGGCACCCCTATTTTTTTGTTTGTTTATATATTTATTTTGAAAGGAGGGGTGTGTGAGCAGGGGAGGGGCAGAGAAGGAGAGAGACAATCCCAAGCAGGCTCTGAGCTGGATAGAGTGAGACTCAGGGCTCAAATTCACGAACTCTGAGATCATGACCTGAATGGAAATCAAGAGTTCGTGCTTAACCGACTGAGCCACCCAGCTGCCCCAAGAAAGTGTTTTTTTTTTAATTACAAAAAAGAAAAGAATAAATTTCACATCTAAATGTAAAATCTTGGGGCTCCTGGGTGGCTCACAGTTGGTTGAGTGTCCGACTTCGCTCAGGTCATGATCTCATGGTTCATGGGTTCGAGCCCTGTGTCAGGCTCCAATGCTGACAGCTCAGAACCTGGAGCCTGTTTCAGATTTTGTGTCTCCCTCTCTCTCTGCTCCTCCCCTGCTCATGATCTGTCTCTCTCTGTCTCAAAAATAAATAAATGTTAAAAAAAATAAATGTAAAATCTTTATTTTATATATATTTTTATTTTTTAAGTAAGCTCTACATCCAAAAATGTAAAAGGTTTACAACAAAAGTCAGTTTAATTTAATCTGCAAATTAAAAGACAATAATAGTCTTAGCAAAGTGAAATACTTGTAATAGATGTATTTTAGTGACTGACTTGTAAAATAATCCAAGACAACTTTTTTTTGTTCCAAACTTTTTTCTTTTTTAGAGTTTCATTACTTATTTTGAGAGAGAGAGAGAGAGCACGAGCACGAGCAGTGAAGGGGTAGAGACAGAGGGAGAGACAATCTCAAGCAGGCTCCCTGCTGTCAGTACAGAGCTGAACTCAGATCATGACCTGAGCTGAAATCAAGAGTCAGGACGCTTAACCGACTGAGCCCCAGGTGTCCCATTGCTCCAACCTTCCTTTAATGGGGCACCTGGGTGGCTCAGTCGGTTAATCACCCAACTCTTGATTTTGGCTCAGGTTATGATTTCATGGTTTGTTAGTTTGAGCCCCACATTGGGCTCCGTGCTGACAGTCCAGAGCCTGCTTGGGATTCTCTCTCTCCTTCTCTCCCTGCCCCTCCCCCCCGCTCCTCCCCCACTCATTCTCTCTGTCTCTTTCAAAAATAAATAATAAACCTAAAAGTTAAATTTCAACGGGACAATCTTTTCCTACTCCTAGGTTAAAAACTCTGGCAAGTCTGAGACTTTTCCATTCATTAGTTCTTAGGTAACAAAGAGTCTTAGAGTCACTTTAATGCATAAGCCTATTTTCAGTTTATTAATTTTTCCCATTCAAGATCTGAATTAAAACTTCAAACTTGGGGAGGCTGGCTGGCTCAATTGGTGGAGCATGCAACTCTTGATCTCAGGGTTGATCTCCACACGTCCTTTGTGGAGATTGCTTAAAAATAAAATCTTAAAAAAAAAATCTTTGCATTTGATTTAATGTAAAAAATTTTTTCTTTCCTCCAACTTAGATCTGCTTTGAGTGGGCAGCCTGAAGTGAGAAAGAAGGGGGCAGCTGGTGTTTTTGCTAGGTCATTGTCTTGGGCTCTCTCCAGACCCCATGTGCTAGGCTGGGTTCTTATCTTTCCATGGCCCAGGGGTAGGAAGGAAGGAATGATGAGTGGAAAGCAGGGCTCCCTCATAACATGGCTTTGAGCTAGGGTTTTGGCAGAGTTTAAAGCATTTTTTTTCCTCTTGGGGACACTTTTGTGGTCTCTTAGGAGATTCTCTTAGGTTCCTCTTTCCTGCAGGTCCCTCACCCTCACAGATGTGTTCTCTTGTGAGTGGCTGCTGTGTATCCTTCCAGCCCCCTAGGAATGGGCTTCATCTCTAGCTTCCTGCTCTTCCTCTTTGCTTCTTTAAAAAAAAAAATTTTTTTTTTAACTTTTTGAGAGAATGGGAGCAGGACAGGGGCAGAGAGAGAGAGGGAGACAGAACCCGAAGCAGGCTCTAGGTTCTGAGCTGCCAGCACAGAACCCAAAGCGGGGCTTGAACTCACGTACTGTGAGATCATGACCTGAGCTGAAGTTGGATACTTAAGCGACTGAGCCACCCAGGCACCCCACCCCTTTGCTTCTTCAAGCAGCCCCACTGGACAGGACTATAGCCTCATTGGACAGGACCATTGCCAGCCCTCTCCACACAGCTCTCATTTTATTCATGCAAATGCTCATGCATCCTTTTTCCTGAGGAACTCAAGAGAATAGGGAGCCAAAGCAGCAGCAGTCTCTTGTCTCTGCCAACTAAGCACTTCATTCTCATGCCTGCCCTCTGGGTTTCCTGTACAAGAGTCAGACACTGGTCCCCAGAGACCCACCCCCCAACTCTAGGAATACACATGGTGAGCTCCATGAGTGGTGCTATAGTGAGATGCCCATTCTCTCCAGGACGGAGGCAAAGTAGGAAGCAACCCTATACTACCTCCTGCTGAGATGGGCAGGAACTATTCCTTGTAGGTTAAAGAGTCTCTGAAGAAATCTCTTCAGAAATTTCTCTTCTCTCTCCACATTCTGACTCTTCTATTATTTTTTACTGTTTATTTTATTTTTGAGAGAGAGAGAGAGGGACAGAGACAGAGGGAGACAGAGAATCCCTAGCAGGCTCTGCACTGAGTGCTGGCCTCGAACTCATGAACAGTGAGATCAAGGCCTGAGCCAGAATCTAGAGTTGGACATTTAACCAACTGAGCCCCCCAGGCACCCCTATTATTCTTTCTTTTTTTTACATCCAAGTTAGTTAGCATATATGCAACAATGATTTTAAGAGTAGATTCCTTAATGCCCCTAACCCACTTAGCCCATCCCCCCCACAATCCCTCCAGTAACCCTCTGTTTGTTCTCTTTATTTGAGTCTCCTTTGTTTTGTCCCCTTCCCTGTTTTTATATTAGTTTTGCTTCCCTTCCCTTATGTTCATCTGTTTTGTATCCTGAAGTCCTCATATAAGTGAAGTCATATGATACTTGTCTTTCTCTGACTAACTTCACTTAGCATTATACCCTGTAGTTACATCCATGTAGTTGCAAATGTTAAGATTTCATTCTTTCTGATTGCTGAGTAATACTCCATTGTATATATATACCACATCTTCTTTATCCATTCATCTGTCGATGGACATTTGGGCTACTGTGGCTATTGTCGATAGTGCTGCTATAAACATTGGGGTTCATGTGCCCCTTTGAAACAGGAACCTGTATCCCTTGGATAAATAACCATTAGTGCAGTTGCTGGGTCACCCTGTTATTCTTGATTTGGCTAAGGATTCTAGTTTTCTGAAATTTCCTTTGTAAATTCTGCATATGGAGAGCAAGCTGCATGCCCGCTTTGGTATTTGGTATAGAACGTATCAGTAGCTCTGAGTGAAGATTAGAACTGAAGCAGGAAGAGCCCTATTTTAACATCCTGTGACACAGAGAACTGGAATAGAGAACATCTACAAATGAAAAAGAAAGAGCCAACCCAGATTTTTTTTTTAATTGGCAAAGGATGTGAACAGGCAAGTCAAAAAGATGAACCTTCTAGGGCAATGAACATTGCAAAGATGCTGAGGATGAGGCATTTCCCATCCTGCTCCCAGAGGTCAGGGCAGCCGTTGTCTCTCTTCTTTGGGGGAGTTTCTTTCACGGTGCCATGTGTCAGAAATTCCTTTCTCATTCCTCCTGGGAGCTCTGGGATCCTGGTGCAAGTGGGACTCCTGATGGCCCTGAGTCCCTAGAAGGAGCCCCCCTGTCCTGCCCCAGGACACATAGGAAGCTTTCCCCCTCCATCTCCCATCTTTGTGTGCCTGTCTGTAGCTCGTTGGCATCTTGTGGATCCCCTCACTTGCAGAGAAGAAGGAATAAACCTTCTACTTTTTGCAAATTGCATTCTTCCAAGGCCATTTCAGAATTCATAATTGGGTCACATGTGTCAAAAATACCCAGAGCTTCAAATTGTAATGGGGTTTCCTTTGGAAGCAGCGCTACATTTCTTGGACTCTCCGTGTGTTTTTTAGGTCCCTAAAGGATTGGCTTCTGTTAGAGGATTTTTGTTTATTTTATTTGGGAAGTTATAATCATTATCAAAGCCATTCTGAGTCTTTCATAATGTGTGTCTCAAAAACTTGTAGTAGGACTTCAGTGTGTCCTGGCTGTCAGAACCAGATCCCGATTCCCGGGGCTTGTCCTGGGGGGCTGCCTTCTCACCTCTGGCCTGAGGAAAATGAGGGCCGCCTGCCAGAGTGATGGAGGCAGCTGTGGCAAGAACAAGGACTCTGATCTCAGAGTCCAACTCCAAAGCATTATCTTGCCTTGATTTTAAAGACATCTGCCTACTGGAGTGGACATGAGGATGGCATAACAGAATAAGTACGTGTAAGTCTAGGGGCTTACAAATGCAAACTTTTCTAATACAGAGCACGGCCAGCCATAGCTTCTTAAAAGTCAGTTCTCTTTTTCTCCATCATTAAAGTGAGCTCAGATGCAGGAGAGTTTTGAGAAACAAGCAAGTAGAAGCAGAGCAACCACGTAAGTGTATCCCGTGCCCTTGGAGTCATTATTCCATGCAAAGGCTAGGGCCATTTTTTCACTCTGTTGTAAACAGGTGGAACAAGGTGTTGGCTGTCATGTTTATACCTGATATCACAAGACTTTCCCACATTATTTTAGTCTCTGTAAACCTAGGGATTTTTTTCCTTACCATTAAATTTTTTGGTTATGAAACCATGATTCCAAAGCTGAAACTGTATAATCGGTGTATAAGTGCGTGCCAACCCCTTACCTCCCCTACCAGGTTGCCTGCTTCTAATCATTCTATTTGTTGGTGATTTGCGTTCTAGTGCTTTAAACATCTTTTTTAATGTTTGTTTATTTTTTAGAGAGAGAGCCAGAGCATGAGCAGAGGTGGGGCAGAGAGAGAGGGAGACACAGAATTGAAGCAGGCTCTAGGCTCTGAGCTGCCAGCACAGAGCCTGATATTGGGCTCAAACTCACAGGCCATGAGATCATGATCTGACCAAAGTCAGACGCTTAACCGACTGCCACCTTCAGGCGCCTTCCAGTGCTTATATAATTAGTATTTTCTCCTTAGAGTTTTCCTTATTGCTTTTTATGGCAATGCATGGCTATATTTTAGTTCATTCAATCAGTTTTCTAAACAATGGACATTTAAGTTCTTTTCAATTTTATGATATTACAAATAAAGCCATGGGACACCTGGGTGGCTCTGTCAATTAAGCGTCTGACTTTTTTTTTTTTTAATTTTTGTAATGCTTATTTTATTTTTGAGAGAGAGACCACGTGAGCAGGGGAGGGACAGAGAGAAAGGGAGACACAGAATCTGAATCAAGCTCCAGGCTCTGAGCTGTCAGCACAGAGCCCAACATGGTCTCCAACCCACGAACCATGAGATCATGACCTGAGCCAAAGTCGGACACTCACTTAACTGACTGAGCCACGCAGGTGCCCCATGCATCTGACTCTTGATCTCAGCTCAGGTCTTGATCTCAGGGTCATGAGTTCAAAGCCCCTCATTAAGCTCCCCATTGGACACAAAGCCTACTTGAAAAATAAGTAAAGCCACAATGAATGACCTGTGTAAATGTGATTTTTATTGGTTACAGAATATGCATAAATTCACCCGTCCATCACTTTTCAAAATTTGCCTCAAACCCTGTCCTCTGTATTCCTGCTCTGAATTCTCTCTGCCACATTGTGAATTATGGGGACACAGCCCAAGTCTCCCCTACCCTGAACTTGAAGCCTCAGCATGGGCTCTCTCTCTCATGGTTAGTCTCAGCTTCCTAGGGTCTCAAATTGGTTCTTTCCCAGCTCTCACCTCCTCCTGTGGACCCAGATAGGAATGCCTGCAGGGTCCCACTCATCTCCCCACCCCCTTGCCTAGCTTCTTTCTGAAATAATTTGAAGAGTTTCTATCACAGTTTGTTACTGTTTTTTCTTACTTGCTTTTTAAATTATTTATATGAAAACTTCAAACAAGAAAAGAGAAGGAATAAGAGAGTGAAAACCCAATATCTTCCCTCATCTAGATTTAAAAATTGCTAACATTTGGCTGTATTTGATTTATCAGTGTATAATTTTCCCAAGTTATTTTAAAGAAAATTAAAGACATCATTATGCTTCACATCTAAATACTTCTGATACAACCCAAAAAGTAAGGACACTCTCCAAAATAAACATCATTACATACCTTTCAATAATAAACAATACAGGGGCACCTGGGTGGCTGGGTCGATTAAGCGTCAGACTTCGGCTCAGGTCATGATCTCACAGTTCTGGGTTCGAGCCCCACTTCAGGCTCTGTGCTGACAGCTCAGAGCCTGGAGCCTGCTTCAGATTCTGTGTCTCCCTCTCTCTCTCTGCCCCTCCCCCACTCACATTCTGTCTCTGTCTCTCTCTAACATTAAAAACAATGTTAATAATAATAATAATACCTTTTTTAAAGTAGACTAATTTCCTAGGGTTTTTTTTTTTTGACTGAGAAAATATATTTATTCTCTTTGGGGTTGTGGGCAGACATCTAGTTTCAGAACTTCTGGAATTGTTTCATGGTACCAGTGGCCTTTGTGACTTTGAATATATTGAAGCACACAGTCTTGATCAAGGGCCAGCACTTGCCCACTATGACAGTGTCACCAATCTAGACATCCCTGAAGCAGGGGGCAGGTGCACAGACACACACTTACTGTGTTTCTCACAATGGTTATACTTTCAGATGCGGTGGACAGTGGTCCATTGCATTTTCATCTTGGTCACCACTGCAGACAGAATCTGCCCTCAGCTGGAGATACCATCAGTAAAGGAGCATTTCTTGTCAATATCAAGTGCCCTCAATGGCCTCCTTGGGCGTCTTCAAACCCAGACTGATGTTTCTGTAGTATCACAGGAGCTTCTCCTGCTAGTTTCTCCGAGCAGGATCCTCTTCTTATTTTGAAAGATGATTGGCTGCTTTTGGTAGGTAACACTCAGTCTGAATGTCCGCCTTCTTCCCAGCCACATGGATAAAGGAAGGTCCCTAGTTTCTAACATGCTGTATTTATTCAAATTTCACTAGTTGTTCCAAAAATATCTTATATAATTTGGTTTTTTAATCAGGATCCAACCAAATACCACAGACTGCATATGGCTATTAGGTCTTTTTTATTTAAAGTGGGTTCCCCCTCATAGTCCTGTTTGTCATCAAACTGACTCATAGAGACTTGGCCAGTTATCTTGTGACATGTCTCACATCCTTGGTTTGTCTGTTTATTCATTATGTCATTGACCTTGTTCCTTAATGCCATGTTTTTTTTTGTTTTTTTTAAGTTTTGTTCATTCCATGTAGTTTCCGTTGGTTTTGATCTCTTTCCCAACAGAGGCTTTCCTCTAATGATCCTAGGCTGATTGGAATCCCTGCCAATTGCTGATTATTTACCTTACTGTGGGTCTTGTCCTTATCGGCTGGGTCCTATCGATGTCCCCTGATGTCAGTGAGTCTCATTCCCTGAGAAGATGCATCCAATTTCCTGCTTGGAGAGTGTACACCTGGGAGCCAGTGGGAAAAGGAGTTTGGGCTTTCAATATTCAACACATAAACGTCTTTCAGTTACCCTGTGTTCCAGCTGAAAACCTGGGTCTTGTTTCTCAGACCAGAGACCCTCTATTCTCTCCAGATAATAGACCTCTAGTTTTCAGCTAGGGTAGCGGGGAGACGACCACCACCGAGAAAAGGAGATGTGAGGGTCTAAATGCTTTTTTAAAAAGCAATCTCTGGGGGCACTTGGGTGGATCAGTCAGTTAAGCGTTGGACTTCAGCTGAGGTCGTGATCTCATGGCTTGTGGATTTGAGTCCCGTGTTGGGCTCTGTGCTGACAGCTCAGAGCCTGGAACCTGCTTCAGATTCTGTGTCTTCCTCTTTCTCTCTCTGTCTCTCTCTGCACCTCTCCTGCTCATACTCCTTCTCTCTCTCTTTCTTAAAAATAAACATTTTAAAAAATTAAAGAAAATTAGTCTCTACATCCAACATGGGTCTGGAACTCACGACCCTGAGATCTATGCTCTACCAGCTGAGCCAGCCAGGCGCCCCTCCAACTGTTTTCGAAACAGTCTTTCCACCAATTCTTGCTTTTGGCTCCACCTTCACCTTTTTTACCCACAGTACCTGCTGGCCCAATCCCTGAGTGTTTGGGAGTGTGCGGTAAAAGACATTCCTGTTTGTGTGTGTGTTTCATACCTCCTGGCTTATATTTCAACTTTCTTGGAAATGCTTAATCACTCAGCCCTTCCCCGTCTGCTTTCTGGCTTCCAAAATACCCCTCTTCTGTCTCTTCTTGGCCCTTGCAGGTTTGCAGCCTTTCCAAATTCCTTTACTCATGCTTTATCGGAGGAGGAAGAGGGAGCAGGAGTAATACATGGATCTACCCACCAGCTTTATCCAGTCTTTGGTTTAGGGAAATACTTAATTGGGATGGTGAGCATTTTGGTTGCAGAAGACCCTGGGTATTCAGATGTAGGTGAGGGCAATGCGAAGAAGATGCCAAATTGCCCAGCATTGCACTGAGGAGGATTTTGAGAGAACTCTGCAATGACTGGAGCTCCAGCAGTTATCTGGTGTTATGAAGTAACCTTCAGTGGGGAACAGAGAGGAATCTGACTCTATAATACCATGAAGCTCCCATTCCAGTTCTGTACTATTTACGTCTGGACTTTTTTTTCCTTTAATGTACATAAGAAAATTCTTTGTTTTTTTTCTTTCCCCTCTGCTTTATCATAATAATCACTTAATCACATGCCAAGTACTGGTCTAAGTGCTTGGCTTATATACTAATTTAATTTGTATACCAGCCTTATAAAGTCAGTACTATTACTGTCCCTGTTTGACACTAGCGATGAAGCACAAAGAGATTAACTAACTTGCCTGAAGCCACATAGCTAGTAAAGGCCAGGAAACTAGGCAGTTTGGTCTTGTAAGCACTGCGCTCTGTTACCTAAGCACGACCAAATCCAGTCCTCACCAACACAGTTGTGCAGCGTCACCCCGGAATCTGCCTCCCACCACAGTTACACGGTATTGGTGACTTTTCAGAATTCCTGGCGAATGATCTATAAGATACCAGGCAGTAAGCACACCCCTGCCCACCCCTGGACCCCCCGAGTGACCTGTCCCCTGACACTGAAGGGAGTGTAGAGGATTTCAGAGCCACAGGTCTATGAGCGGCTGTGGTACAAGCAAAAGCCTGAGAAGCAGAGAGCACAGGAAGGACCCAGTGATGTCACAGGGCAGCGGGGTGTGGGCAGCAGCTCAGACAAAGAGCGAATGGCAGACAAGGCCCCTTTACCCAAACACATTTCCAACATTTCAAAGCATTTCCTCAGGACAGATTCCCAGGCATAGGCTTTTGTACATCTTGACTTCATTTGAATGGAACTGATGAAAGAATTCGTTAGCCAATTTCAGATGCTCGCTCAGTAGAAATAAAGAGATCCTCCTAGATTCCGCTATATCCCTGGTAGATAAATTAGAGGCCAAATTTTAAGATACTAATAAGAGAGCCTGGCACCATGAAACCATCTTTATTGATTGAATTAATCAAGACAGGCGACATATAAGTACCGCGCGCTAACCGATTGCGCCACTGGAGCTCCTAGACAGGCGACATAAAGTGTTAAAAGGGAGATGAGAGTGCCTGGGTAGCTCAGTCAGGTAAGCATCCCACTCTTGATTTTGGCTCCAGTCTTGATCCCAGGGTTATAAGATGGAGCCTTATGTCAGGCTCGGAGCTGGGAGTGGAGCCTGCTTAAGATTCTCTCTCTCTCTCTCTCTCTCTCTCTCTCTCTCTCTCTCCCTCCCACCCCATCACATTCTCTCTAAATAGAAGATAGGTAGGTAGATAGATAGATAGACAGATAAGAGAGATGAATGTGTGCTAGACATTAACTCCTTTGATTAATGAGGAGGCCGGGAGGTGCAGCCTTCCCAGGAAGCTATTGGAAGAAATTTGCCTATTCTTTTTATTGCCTAATCTCTCCGCAACTTGCAATTCCAGTCCTTAGTCCCCAGGTTGATTTTAAACAAGCCAACCTCAAGGACACCTTTGCATGCTAGAAGGTGCTTAGGGCAGAGTTTGAGCTCATGCTAGTTAACTGTGATCTGTGGGGGCTGTGAGTCAGTTTGCCCTTGGTCCTTAGGCAGCGCGCAGGGGCTTGCCTCCTGGTCACAGAAGTAAGGAGAGTCGAGGAGGTTGGTCTCCTTGGGGGACTCGGTGAGGAGGCTTTGGGATCAATAGCACCATCTTAGAGATGTACTTTTCTGTTTTTTCCCCTCGCATTCTTAATAAAGACACACAATATAATGAGGCACGTGGGTCCTGCATTTGGAATGCAAATCTGGCTTGCTGAGCCACAGCTCCTGGCAGAGCTGCCTGGGAGGAAACAGTTGTAGCAGCTCTCACCAGTAGAGTCCTTCTAGAAGATTCCCCAGGAGAAACACAAGCTCGGTCCCATAGCACGTCCCCTCTGGAAAGGGGTGGTGGCGATGGCCTGGGGGAAATCCTAAGCCAAAGCCAGACTGCCTAAAGACTGTCACTTGCTAAAAGTGTCCAAATTGGACTTTCAGAGAAAATGAGAGGAAATGAAAATATAAGTGAAGCAATGATGGTTTCAGATAGATTTGGAGCTTGGGAGAGAAGTCCTATGAATGCTGGCCTGAGGATTGTTCTAACAGCTCACTAAATATTGGTTAAGTTTTTGAATCACCTAAGAGAAACAGTCTCTCTAAGGAAAGAACAAAGACTTTCAAATAGACAGTTCTGAGAAAGGCACAGAGCTGCTTCGCGGGATCAAAACGGCCTTATTCAGGGGAGTCTGATAAACAACCCAGCAGCCTTTTCTTCTCAGCTTTCATTTTCTCCCTTCTGATCATTCCTATATTTCATGACTTCTAGTTCCTTCATTCACTTTTACCCCTGGGGATAGGGTCACAGAGCAATCAGGGATAGATCCAGGAACAGAATATTAAAGGTGCCATCCATGTTCGGCATTAAAGGCAAAGAACATCATAGAGCCCTGGAAAATGAAGCAAATCATTCACCCAGGTCGGCTCGGAATAGATCATTCCTCAGGCTCTGCACCCACCATTTGTAAACGAATCCAGAGCTTTTCTATAGGAGCTTAAAAGATTTTATTCCTAATCCGTTCCCCCTCGCCCTAGAGCTTTAGAAATATGGCTCTGTAATTTAATGATTACAGGAGATGAACAAAAGAATGAACTAAATAAGATAGCATCAGCTCGCCTCATAATCAAGAGTCAATTTTTCCAAATATAGAGCAAAATCCAATTGTGATGCTGTTGTTTGTGATTCCTGCCTAACAGTGACATGAGAGACCCTGTGGGAACACATGCATGACCTTTTCTACATAAAGAGCCTTCCCCCTTGGCATTTTACAGAGTTTAGGGAGATAAACCTCAATGGTCAATTTCTCTAAATCACCCTCACTGCCTTGTGTAGCAGTAACTTTGCTGATGGAACAAGCATAGGCTGAACGACACATACCCTGAAGCAATGAACAATAACTACTACTTAGCATTAGAGGCAGCAAGCTCCCAAAACACTCGGGGATTTTCCTGTGGGTGATCAAAAGTAAGTTAAAAAGTGTATGTATACCACATCTTCTTTATCCATTCATCTGTCGAGGGACACTTGAGCTGCTTCCATAATTTGGCTGTTGTAAATGCTGCATGATGCCACACAAAACACAACGCAGTATAACAAACAAACAAACAAAACCCCACAATGTGGTGTGCTGGGTTAAATCCTGGGATAATAGGAGTACCTTAGCAGAAAAGCTGGTGAAAGTGAGAACTAAGTCTGCAGTTGAGTGAAGAGTAAGGTACCAGCATTAAGTTCTTGGATTTGACAGATGCACCATGGTTTGGTAATACGTTAGGCAGCCCTAGGAGAAACTGGGTAATGGGCATAAAACTCTGTTCTCCTTACTATCATTGCAACTTTTCTGTAGATAGAAATTTATTCCAAAATAAAAAGTTTATGTCAAAAAAAAAGTGAGGCTACGTTTTCCTTTGCTACTGGTGGAAATATAAATGAATGCAGGTGTTCTGACACTGCTCATCAAAGGCTTTAGAGGGGCACCCTGGTGGCTCAGTTGCTTAAGCGTCCGACTCTTGGTTTCAGCTCAGATCATAATCTTATGGTTTCGTGAGTTCCAGCCTCATGTTGGGCTCTGCGCTGGCAGCTGGGAGCCTGCTTGAGATTCTCTCTCTCCCTCTCTCTCTGCCCTTTCTGCATTCATGCTGTGTCCCTCTCAAAATAAATAATTTAAAAAATTTTATAATTAAAAAAAGGCTTTAGAAGTGTCCAGGCCCATTGACAGAGACCTTCATTCCCAGGAATCTGTCCTAAGGAAACAGTCAAAGCTGTTCATCTCAGCACTGTTTGTAATGGAGAAAGTTGGCTGCAAACTAAAAGGCTAAAATTGGGACCCTAGGAACTATGATGTGGCCATGCAGAGGAATACGCGGAGTTACTAAAATCCATGGTAGGGGAAGTAAATTTGATGATGTGGAAAGACTGTCACCATATATTGTTGAGTGAAAATAGCCAGCCACAAACTATTCTGCATGATATTATGTTTTTTTCTCTCTTAATCTATGAGTTTAGGAGAATAGTAAGAGGTACGCCAAAGGATAAAGAGTGGTTTTCTCAGGACAAGTGAGATTGTGGGTGCTATGGACTGAACTGTGTCCCCTTTAATTCATTTGTTGAAGCTCTAAACTCCCAACATGACTGTATTTGGAGATAGGGTCTTTCTGGAGGCAATTAGAGGTAAGTGAAGTCATAAGGGAGGGGTCCTAATTCTACCTATCGAATTAGACCTTATAAGAAGAAGAGAGATGTCACTTGCACGTGCATCAGGTGAACACGGAGATAGAAGGCAGCTGTCCACGAGCCAAGAAGAAAACTCTCACCAGAACCCGACCATACTGGCACCCTGATCTCAGACTTTCAGCCCCCAGAACTGTGAGAAAGTAAATGTCTATTGTTTGTGGCACCCAGTCTGTGGTATTTTGTTATGGCGGCCTGAGCAGACTAAGACAGTGGGTATTCTAGGGCTTTTTAAATTTTTGCTCTCTGCTTTTCTGTAGTGGATACAAATTGCTTTATTATTTGGAGGACAAAGAATGTGAATGAACATTGTGTTTTAAGGGTTTCACTTTACCAATGACAGAAGGAAACGCAGCTCCCTGGGTCTCTTTCAGGAATAGTCTGTGATCATTTCCTCATGGAATCAACCTGCAGTCAGGCTCTTCATGCCCTACTCTTGATCTCGGGGTTGTGAGTTGGAGCCCTGCGTTGGGTGTAGAGATTATTTTAAAATAAAATCTTCAAATAAGAGGTGGTTCAGTCAGGTGAGGGTCTGACTTCAGCTCAGGTCATGATCTCACAGTTCATGAGTTTGAGCCCCGCATTGGGCTAACTGCTGTCAGCACAGATCCCGCTTTGGATCCTCTGTCCCCCTCACTTTCTCTGCCCCTCCTCTGCTTGCACGCTCTCTCTCAAAAATAAATAAACCTTTAAAAATAAATAAAACACGTATCTGGATATATTAACTCATTTGACTATCATAGAAGTAAGCAAGCAGGTAGTATCACACCCCGTGGGTGAAGTTTGGGGAGGTTACCTGACTTGACAGGGCCACATGTCTAGTGGAGGGGCAGCCAGGACCAGGACCTGGGCCTCTTGACTCCAAGACCAGCGCCCATCTCTGCTATCAGTTACTACCAGTCCAGCTCTTTCTTTTGTCGCAGTCCTGGGCCATCTCCTAAGTAGGATTCAGAGAGCTGACTCAGTCCTCCAGAGTCCCACCCTGGGGCAAATTCTGGTCCTCATAAATTTCATATTGGAGACAGAAAGACATTACATTCCTCCACTTCTGTGCCAATCATGACCTCTTTCTGAAAACTCAGAGGCTGTGCAAACTTTGATGGAGGTTCAAGCAAGCAGCCTTGACTTACCCTGTGCATCTACGTGGCTTCAAGGTGAAACCTAGATGCTGGGCTCCAGAAGCAAGGTGGCACTTTCTGAAAGTGACCCCGCTGGAGCTGGAAAAGTCAGGACCCATCAGCGTTAGGATCTAGCTTCCGATCTCTTTATGTACGTGTTCTACATCGGCAAGTAGGAGCTTTGATAAATATCTTTACGTTCTCTTGGAGATTTTGTACGTTTTATATTAGTGAATGAGCAGTGGCAGACATAGGTGTTATTTTCTAGATTTTTGTAAAAATATTTATTTTTAAAGTTTATTTACTTTGAAAGAGACAGAGATAGCATGAGTGAGGGAAGGGCAGAGACAGAGGAGAGAGCAAGAGAATCCCAAGCAGGCTCTGTTCTGGCGGTACAGAGCCCAACATGGGGCTCCAATTCACAAACCTGGGAGATCATGACCTGAGTGCAAACCAAGAGTTGGAGGCTTAACTGACTAAGCCATCCAGGTGCCCCAATGTTTATTTATTTTTGAGACAGAGAGAGCGTGCATGCAGGGAAGGGGCACATAGAGAGGGAGAGAGAGGATCTGAAGTGGGCTCCACAATGACAGCAGAGAGCCTGTCTCAGGGCTCTACTCACAAACCATGACCTGAGCTGAAGTCAAACGCTTAATGGACTAAGCCACCCAGGCGTCCCTATTTTCTATGTTCTTTTTTTTTATGCTTTTTATTTATTTTTGAGAGACAGACAGAGAGAGCGTGAGCAGGGGAGGGTCAGAGAGAGAGGGAAATACAGAATCTAAAGCGGGTTCCAGGCTCTGAGCTAGCTGTCAGCACAGAGCCCGGTGTGGGGCTTAAACCCACAAGCTGTGAGATCATGACCTGAGCCGAAGCCGATGGTCAACTGACTGAGCCACCCAGGCACCCCATTCTAGGTTCTTTTTTTTTTTTTAATGTTTTATTTAATTTTGAGACAGAGAGATTCAGAGCATGAGCAGGAAGGGGCAGAGAGAGAGGGAGACACAGAATCTGAAGCAGGCTTCAGGCTCTGAGCTGTCTGCACAGAGCCCGATGTGGGGCTAGAACCCACGAAGGTGAGATCATGACCTGGGCCGAAGTCGGAGGCCTAACCGACTGAGCCACCCAGGTGCCCCTAGGTTCTTAATGATCAGAGAATTAAACAAAAATTTAGGTGACTAAATGACAAAACCAGTAAGAGTTTGTATTGGCATGGCGATTGCTACTACCCTCTTTGACAATGGAAGTTTAAAAAATCAGTTTACTTATAAGGTAGGGAAATAAAGCCACTGTCCTCTCTGTATATTCAGTTGTCGTATCAGTGCTTGAAATGTGCAGGGCATTGCACTAGGCTTACAGGAAATGCAAAGCTGAACACGAAAATAATACCTGTTCTCAAGATATGAGTAGTCCACTGGGGAAGATAGACATGTAAACACATCGTTACCCAGGGCAGTCAGGTTTCAATCCTGGATGGTGGTTGGAAATGTGAGGGACATTATTTTAACTGTCATCATCGCTGGGGATCATCTCTGACACTTGGGCAGATCCAGGGATACTGAACATCCTACAGTCTCGGGAAGTGTCCTGTACAACACAAACTTATCTGGCTCAAAATGCTGAGTGTCGCCAGGGAGGATCTGGTGCAGGAACAACCCAGGGCTGGGTGGAGAGGCTGAAGCTCCCAAAGAGAGGGTACTGAGCTAATGCCTACAGGTGTGTGGGGGGTTGTTCTGACAGGCACAGATGGGCACAGGGATGTCATAGATGGAGGGGGCAAGGTGAGCCAACACCAGATGTGAGAACACACAGGGCACAGTCTTAGGATGACCGATCATTCAAGGTTTGGGGAGTAGAGATAAGACTGGAAACAGTAAGTCTTGGAGCGCCATGCTAAGAAATTTGGATTCTGTTACCTGATTGGTGGGTAGGTCCCAGAAGGAAGGTCATACACAAGACAAGGAACAAGGGCAAAACTTAGTCAGAAGGATGAATCTGGGAGCAATGTGCGGGATGGGGCGGAGAGAGCTGCCCCACCGTTTGGGGGTCTGCTACTTAGTTTACTTCACCTGTCTTAGCCTCGGAATTCTCATCTACAAAATACCTAGCATACAAATTGCTTTAAGGTTTAAGGGAGACATTATGTATAGCGCCCAGCACACGTTGGTAACAGTGGTCGTTATCGTTTGTGGCTTCAGGTTTATTGGTTTCTGCAGCCACCACTACCAGCTGCTGAGCCCTAAAGCTGACGTAGATATGCAAATTTGTGTGTGTTGGCACAAAGATGTGTGAGCCACTGGTGAAAGGGATGGTCCTGGTCTCTCCCCCTTGACCTTCCTCCCAAGGGGGAAATAGGGGAGACAGAGCTGCAGCCCACAGCCATGTCCCTGTCTCCAAACGGGCTGTCCCTAAATTACAAAGGTGATCTTGGGGTGGTTCAGGACCTCAGAGGTCAACTTACACCCCTGAGTGAAATTCAGACCTGCTGTCACGCAGCAGAGCAGTGTGATCGGAGTTGGGACTGACCCAGACATCAGAGCCCCTGGCACTCATTTCCTTCTTACTGTTGCTCTTGGGGTGAGGAGAAAGAGAGCTGGTGGCCCGGTGGTGACCCTCTCCCTGCCTTACTCCTTATGGCTGGAAGGTGAGAAGTCCTCAGCAGGAGGAGGGGGACGCCTCAGTCAGAGGGAGCAAGAGTATCGGACAGAGGTCCTCCCTTCTAAAACTGTCTGTGGCTGCTCAACATGGGCAGACATGCAGACGTGGACTCCATTTCTTCAGCATGGCCTCCATGCCCCCCTAGTGGCCTGTCTTGCAGACACAGCCCATCTCTGCTCTCAGCACACCCCTGCTGGCTTTCCTTGAAACCTTCCTGCACTCTGCTGACGCTAGAACTTTCTGTCTTATGTTCCCGTGTCATTCTCCCTACGGAAATCCTGTGTATCTCAGTCCAGCTCAGCCTCCAGGATGCCTTCCTCTGTCCTTGCTTTGGGAAGGGCTCCCTCTGCTGCCTCGGAGCAATTGGCCATGGCCTGGCCAGGCCAGCCTCATGTCACAGTGGGTTGACGAGCACCTGCCACTGGTCTCTCAGGCTCTTTGTTCCTCAAGAGCGAGGATCGGTCTTTGCTCAGCATCCCAAAGGCAGCCCTTGTTCATTTTGGCATTCCCGGGGCCCACCTCAGTGCCTTGCAGATCCTTGGTAATGATTAATACTTCTTCACCGGGATTACATTTTTCTCTACTCCACCGCATGGCACTTAGTAACTGGCCAACAAATCTTTGTTGACTTGATTTGAGGACTGAATAAGGAAGGACTAGCACTGGGGAGGCATTTGTTCCCCCAATTATCTACAGAGACCCGAAGTTATAAACATCAACTGGCAGATGACCCATGTGTCCCAGCTTCCTGGGGAGTGGCAGGGGGTGGCCTTGTTGACTACCACATTCCAGAGACTGGAAAGGATGGCACCCTGCAGAGCTGGGGGGAGGCAGGTGGGCAGGATAGAGGAAAGGAGGCTTGGAGAAGCACCAGCTGATATATTTTTGGAAAAGAAGCCAGCATTCAGCTTGGGCTTTGCAACAGACTCTTCCAACATTTTCTCTCATAAGCGCCGGTCATAGAATCATTAATGCCGCTTTTTAAAACTTAGACAGTCTCTTTTACCTGAGCAATCTTGAGGCTTGAGGACCAGTAATCTGATGGCTTGGGAGGTTACTCTGATAACTTTATTTTTGCAAAATGAAAGAAAATGGCCCCGTTGTTGTTGTCATTAAACCAGTAGGTGGTTTTTAGATAATTACACAGTAGGCTCAGAGCTCCAGCTCCAGCTCCCTTAGAGCAAACCTCCGCGGCTGCTCTGCTCTGGGGGTCTAAGAGCTGGTGACCAGATCTTCAAGAAGAAAGCAACGTTGTGGCATGCCTGTGCCAAACTCTCAGGCCTTTGCCCTTCCCCGAGACTGTCCCCTGAGAGTCCCTGAGGAGGAAGGGTTTAGGAGGGTGACTGATTAACCCACTGTGGAACTCTGTGCAGGTCCTCACCCAAAGTGTCAGGGCTGCAAATACTTTGGGTGCTGTTTCCATATGCAGCCCTTTACTGGTTCCCCTTGGACCACCTGCATGGCTGGCCGGGATTCTGGGTTTATGAAACCAAGAGGAGTTACCCAAAGCTCAGTGGTTTTAGGCTCCATTTATCCTACCAATCTGTCCCTCACTGGCAGTGAGGGGAAAGAAACGTGCTTAGGTCACCAAGAAGTGACTATAGGCCAGAGAAGGGGCTTGAGGTCTGGGAGGGGATTTGAGGGGGCAGGAAACTTCCAGCCTTGGTTTCTCGTAAGCACAAACCTGTTAAAGTTGACCTTTAAACACAGCCACCTGTGGGGCGCCAGGGTGGCTCAGTTGGTTAAGCATCTGACTTCAGCTCAGGTCACGCATGATCTCGTAGTTCACGGGTTCAGGCCCCGGGTCGAGCTCTGTGCTGACAGCTCAGAGCCTGGAGCCTGCTTCAGATTCTGTGTCTCCCTCTCTCTGACCCTCCCCTGCTCACACTGTCTCCTTTCTCTCAAAAAAAATAAATAAATAAATAAATAAAAATACACACAGCCACCTGATTTCCAGGCCCAACGGCCTTCTCCCATACAAAGCTTGCCATGATCTGTGCAGCTGCGTCCCTCACGGCTGTTGGGAAAAAGTCATCTGTTCTAAAAGAAAAATCCTGTTTTGAAGACTGCAGTGAATCCCACCACCCAGGGTGGGTGTCGTAGAAAAAACACGGGTCTTTGGGCTCTGTTTAGGCCGTTAACTTAACGGCGCTGGTGCTTGGAAGGTCTGCTGAGGATAAGCGTTACCCTGTACAGAAACATTCACGACCGAAAACACGTTCTTGTGTTCTGAGTAATGGTCATTTGAAGTAACGTGTGTGTTTTCACCCTTCCAGTTGTTGTGAATATTATTTAGCCTCCTTTGGAAAAGTGGTTACAGCCCCGAGAAGCTGGAGGAACGACAGACTTTCTCTTTCCTCCCAATCAGATCGGATTTTAGAGTGAGTTTGCACAAATTCAGGACTGGTACCCGGCCACTGCTGCTAGAAGATAATTAGGAGATAATGTCAGTGGCAGACAAGGTTGTCAGAGCAGAGTGGTTTCCTGCTGCTCTCTGAGTGCTGAGTGTGGATGGAGAGGGAGGGAGCAGAATCCTTAGTGGAAATAAATGTGGAGGAAAAGCCAATGATTCCTTTGCTGCTAAGGAGATGAGTGTCTTGCAGCAAAATACTCTGCCGACAGCATACCTCACCAAGTGCCCGTGGCGCCCCTGCTCCCTGCACTCCCTTACGAAGACGTGGGCAGAGGCGGGTGTCACCGATTATCACAACGCACAGCTGAGATAAGGAGGCAGCTAATTGAATTTAATTCACTGAGGAGGCAACCAATTTTGTGCCGAAGCTTAACTTCTGGATGGTAAATATTTTGCGCTCGGTACTCATTTCCCGAACACTGAATGGCAATTGTTTCTGCAAGACAGACTGTTCAGTCAAAGGGCAGAATGGTGGGCATTCGGGGAACATCTGGCAGGGGACCCCAGGCCTGGCCTTTAGCCCAGGTCAGTGGGTTGGCCAGTTCACCCCGTTGTCAGGGCCTGCTGCCTGAGGGTCACATGCATGACAGGGACCAGGGTCTGTGAGGCAACCTTTGTGATGAGGCCCTAGATCCAAATTTAGATTTGCCAAATAAACACAAATGCAACCCTCCCACTCCACTGTATGTGACAGCTAGTAGGACATTTGGAGTGTGTGTGTCGCTTACTTAACGGAAAAACTGTTTCTTGAGGTTTTGGATAATGTGTGATACCATGTAGTCCTTTCCTTTCTTAAAAAAAATGTTTATTTATTTTTGAGAGAGAAAGAGAGAAAACGTGAGTGGGGGAGGGGCAGAGAGCAAAAGAGGGAGACAGAGAATCTGAAACAGGCTCTAGGCTCTGAGCTGTCAGCACAGAGCCAAATGTGGGGCTCAAATCCACAAACTGTGAGGTCATGACCTGAGCTGAAGTCGGATGCTTAACCGACTGAGCCACCCAGGTGCCCCAATACCATGCATTCCTAAACTTTGTCACCACTGATCTATGGTCACCAGTTGGCTGTTTCCTCTGGGTGGAGATTATTTGTTTCCTCTCCCCTTTACTCTCTGTTTCATTCCCACCCTTATTTGTTTTATTTCAGAGCTGACCTGGTATCACACATCTTCCCCCTGATTCACATTTCATCTCTGAGTACTCTGCACAGTGCTTGGCCCATCATGGATACTCAACAAGAATTTGTGGAATGAATAAGTGAAAACAAAAACAAAACCTGTTCTATGTTTTCCTTTTTCTCTTCAAGGAACTAGACAGAAGAGGTGACTGCAGTGCCTTTGGGTTGTGAGGGTTAGTGTGTGATCCATGAACCCCTATGTACCAAACCTGGGGAGCCTCAGGGAGGGTGGTTACTCTTCACTTGCACCTGGGAGCAGCTGTCTTGTCATCATGGACCCCAAGGGGTGGCATTCCACTGCCAAAGAGCCTGGCAGTTCACTGGAGTTCCTCATACTCTGAAGGGTCCTGTCACTTATGACAACTAGCTTGATGGCATTTTTCTTCATGGCTCACACTCAAGAACCAAGGAATGAATGCAGATACTCACATAGACCAGTCCCAGTACGGGGTAGTCACTGTCCGAAAACAGTCAGATAAGGTCCGACTTCGGGTCAGGTCATGATCTCACAGTTTGTGTGTTCAAGCCCCACGTTGGGCACTGTGCTGACAGCTCAGAGCCTGGAGCCTGCCTGCTTTGGATTCTGTGTCTTTCTCTCTCTCTCTCTCTGCCCCTAGCTCACTCACATTCTGTCTCTCTCAAAAATAAATAAACATTAAAAAAAGGGATGGGGGCACTTGGGTGGCTCGGTCAATTGAACATCTGACGTTGGCTCAGGTCATGATCTCTCGGTTCGTGGGTTCAAGCCCTGCGTCAGGCACTGTGCTGACAGCTCAGAGCCTGTCGCCTGCTTCGAATTCTGTGTCTCCTTCTCTCTCTGACCCTCCCCCACTTGCAGTCTGTCTGTGTGTCTCAAAAATGAATGAACGTTAAAAAAAAACAAACCTTTTTTTCAAAACAGATAAAACAAAATTAATTATAGCAAGAAAACAAAAGAAAAAAGTTTATTCTCTTAGAATGAACTTCATGAATTTATAATGACTGAGATTTATTTTCCTTTGAGAAGAAACACTTATCAGAGATGGACTGTGATGAACCAAGCTTGGAAAGTGATAACTGCATAGTGATTGTGGCCCAGCCAGCGGGGGAGAGAAAAGAGGGGAATTTAGTTGGCCACAGTCAGAAATGTCAGGGAGATGTTTTCTGTACAGCTGTCAGCCAGGCGAATCAAGGTGGCAGCTGCCTTGGAAGCTGAAAAACAGTCATTCTCCAGGGGTCCAACGTGGACCTTAAAGGGTAGAGAACATATATTTCCTGCAATTATTTATATTTTTTACAAAATGGAAGGTGTAGAGAATGTATATTTCCTGCAATTATTTATATTTTTTTAGAAAATGGAAATATCCCTCTTTCTAATAAAACTTTATAAAATGTAGTTATTTATTTATTTACTTATTTATTTAAGATTTAAATTTTTAGGTCATCTCTGTATCCATTGTGGGGCTTGGAACACACATCCTCGAGATCAAGAGTCACATGCCCCACTGACTGAGCCAAACCAGGCACCCCATAAAATTTAAAAGTATTATAAAAGTAAAATAAAATTGGAGATGTATATCCATGAATCTACCTTGTAGTAATGACCACTTTGCATGGATGCTGGTTGGTCCTGCCATATCCCACTGGAGCTCCCCGCAGGTGGCCAAAAAACAGATCTCATATGCACAACCAAGCAAGGGGCAATGAATGTCTCCATCTGTGTGTCTGTGTGGGGTAATTCTTTTTTTTTTTAATGTTTATTTATTTTTGAAAGAGAGAGAGCATGAGTTGGGGAAGAGGCAGAAAGAAAGAGGGAAATACAGAATCCAAAGCACGCTCCAGGCTTTGAGCTGTCAGCAGAGCCCGACCTGGGGCTCAAACCCACGAACCGTGAGATCATGGGCTGAGCTGAAGTCAGCCTCTTAACCGACTGAGCCACCCAGGCGCCCCTGTGTGGGGTAATCTGAGGGCCTCAGAAGGTAGAGCCCTGGGTGCCCCCAGCGCGCGTCCACATGCCCTTGATGTAGTCTCATTACTCTCTCTGTACTTCCTAAGGGCATCTCTCAGATAACACGCTTGCACCCAAATGCTTGCCTCACTGAGGGTGTGGGGAGCCCTACTGCATGCACAACCACCTCCTGGGTTTACACTGTCTGTACCCAAACACAGGGAAGGGCCATGGCTTGGGGCACTCCTGCCTTTCTGCCTCATTTTTTTCTCTCCTCCCCAAGCCTCCCTGGCCCTTGCCTCTCTGTTCTTTCTGCTGCTCAGCTCTCTGGTCCAGAGCCCATCCCTCTTCCCATGGAGTCACATTTCCACCCAGCACGTTTTCTTGTTTATTTTGGTAATATAAGTATACTGCAGAGGCACGCCCTAATTTATAGCTCAGTATGTACGTATTTAATCATCGTTCGCTCAAGCACACGTGTCGATCATCGTATCAAGCACAGGGCAGACCAGAGGAATAGGTCTTGTGTCTATCCCCAAGGCAAAGGAGTAGGAAGACGGAGACAGACATTTATGAAATAGGTACAGTATGGTATGCTAAGTGCTATGATAGACCTTGGGGAAGAGAGTTAGAGTTAGGAACTTAGAGTGCAACAATGTAATGCTTGTTCGTTTCCAGGCAGATACAATAGGTTGAATAAAGGCACCCCAAAGATGTCCATATCTGAACCCCCAGAACCTGTGAATGTATTGCTTTACATGGTAAAAGAGACTGCAGGAATAATTAAATCACACAACTTGAGAAGGAAGATTAACCTGGATTATCCAAGTGGGGCCACCGTAATTACACAAGTCCTTGTAAGAGGGAAGTAGAAATGTGAGACTCAGAGAAAGATTTAAAGCTGTCACACTGCTATCTTTTACGACAGAGGAAGGGGCTGTGGACCAAAGAATGAAGGCATCCTCGAGAATATGGAAAAGGAACCAGCTCTGCCAACAGCATGATGTTAGTCCCGTGGAACTGATTTGGACTTCTGGTTCCCAGAATTATGGGTAAATTTGTATTGCTTTAAGTGACTAAATGTATAGTAATTTGCTATAACACTAACAGGAAACTAATGCAGCAGGTTAACTGTCACCAGATAAAATATAAGACACCCAGTCAAATTTGAATTTCAGATAAATAATAGTTTTTTTAAAGGACTTTCTTTTTCTTTTTTTCTTTTTTTTTTTAATGTGCATTCATTTTCGAGAAAGAGAGACAGACAGAGCATGAGTGGGGGAGGAGCTGAGGGAGAGGGAAACAGAATCTGAAGCAGGTTTCAGGCTCTGAGCTGTTAGCATGGATCCTGATATGGGGCTTGAACTGATGAACCGAGAGATCATGACCTGAGCTGAAGTTGTACACTTAACCAACTGAGCCACCCAGGCACCTCATGACTTTCTTTCTTTTTTTTTTTTTTTTTTATGTTTTATGTATTTTTGAGACATGGTGCAAGTGGGGGCAGAGAGAGGCAGAGGATCTGAAGCTGGCCCTACATTGACAGCAGTGAGCTCGAGGCAGCGCTTGAACTCACAAACCTGTGAGATCATGATCTGAGCCAAAGTTGGACACTCAGCTGTCTGAGCCCCCCAGGAACCCCAACAATGAATAATTTTTTAATACAATTTTTAATATATTTTTGGGTGTAAGTATGTCCCGTGCAATATTTGGGATATACTTATACTGAAAAATTATTAGTAATTTATCTGAACTTCAAATTTAACAGCGTGTTTTATATTACTATTTGTTACACCTGGCCATCCCACCAGTAGCTGAGTTGGAGGGTGGCCTCATCGAGGGTAGGTCTGGGTGTGCAGGCCTTCTGGGACCCAGCATCAGGTTCCCAACCCCTTGGAAAACTGAGCCCTCCTTTTCCTCAGCTACCTCCAGCGTCCTGGTCCTCTAAGCCCAGCCACAGAGGTCTGGATGTGGCAAATTCTGGTTTTTCCGCATCAGCCCTGGGGAGAAGGCTCCGCCTGCTCTAGGAGAGCCATAGCGCTCCCAGCAGAGTGCTGGGACTAGACTGGTGCGTGACTTTCACAGTCCGCTGGCCCAATGAATACATCCCTGAGCAGCCAGCAAGTCTGTGAGGAGACATCGTCATAGTCATCTTTGTGGCTTAAGAACAAATTTAAACAACAGAATAACGTTTTTGCCTATCAAATTGGCTAACATTTATGGGTGCCTAGGTCGTCCCAGGCACTTTGAGAGGGATTCCCTGATGTAGCACCCGCAGCAACCTTTGCTGCCGGTTCTGTCATCCTCATTTCTGATAGGGAGTGAGGCTCAGCGACGCCAAGCAGGTGGTGTAGCCATGAGGCGGGAGCAGGGCTGAGGCCCCACATGCCAGCCTGCCCTCTTCCCACACACCCTGCGGGTAGAGGGGCTGGAGGAATGGCTGCGGCCTTTCTGAAAGGTAAGTCAACAATACCTTGTAACAAAATTTAGACACATACCCTCACCAACCCAGAGTTGCTCATCAATATGGGCCTAGTAAAATAAATTATGTCAGGGGGGTCTGGGTGGCCCAGTCAGTAAAGCATCCAACTTCAGCTCAGGTCACGATGTCACGGTACATGGATTCAAGACCTGCATCAGGCTCTGTGCTGATAGCTTGGAGCCTGCAACCTGCTTCAGATTCTGTTTCTCCCTCTCTCAGCCCCTCTCCTGCTCATGCTTTGTCTCTCTCTCTCTCAAAAATAAATAAACATCAAAAAAATTTTTAAATAAATTATGTCACATTCATGAAAAGGGTGAGTACATGAGTGCATACACACATGCGTGTGTGTGTGTGTGTGTGTGTGTGTGTGTGTGTGTGTGTGTATGTAAAGAGAGGCCATGATGACATAGGGGCATTGATGAGAAGATAGAAAATTCTAGAACAGTGTAACATTTTATTTAAGTAAAGTATCCATCTATATTTATACTATATTTTAGCTAGACTTTCTACTTATATTTATCTATCTATATTTTCTATACATTTTATATCTAATCACAAAATCTGTAATGAATATGTATTTATTTTTGAAGTCCAAACATTAGCATATTTGAGTCTCTCTGAACTTTGGCTCCTTCCCCCCCAGGCAGAGTCCTCTCCCACCTCACAGCCCTGACTCATTTTGCCTTAGGGCCTGGAACACTGCTGTCCCCAGGACCTGGAGTGCAGTCTGCCCTCCTCTCCTCTCATACCCATTGAATTGTCCTTTTCCTTCAAGGTCAGCTCAGTATCCACCCACTACTGCTGTCGTTCCTCCGGAGAGGTTCCCAAACTCGCAGGTTCTGGGCAATCTTGTCTCAAAAGCACCTACATCACAATTTTGCACTTTTGCAAAGCCTTCTGTGGTACTCTCACTGTGTCTTGTGTAAGCATCAACAGACTGCAAATATCTCGAAAGCAGATGTAGTTCTTACACTCCTGTGGACTTCTCTTCAGCTTCCTAGCAAACCCCAGGGCAGGTGCTGGCCATTGCTGAACAGAGAGGCAGAAACATAGTCAAGAGCTACTTCTACTGTGCCCTTGCCAGATAGGATGTAACAAAGCAGTAGAGAGGTCTCTCGTAAAGATTTATGGTTTGCATCTCTTGGTCTATATTCCTTGAATCTATTAACTTATAAAGTTAAAGATAATTGCAAATGTTACCAAGGATGTTTTTTAAAAGAGTATTTTCGGGGCGCCTGGGTGGCTCAGTTGGTTAAGCATCCAACTTCGGCTCAGGTCATGATCTCACAGTTTGTGAGATTTAGCCCAATGTTGGGCTCTGCACTGCCAGCTCAGAGCCTGGAACCTGCTTCAGATTCTGTGTCTTCCTCTTTCCCTGCCCCTTCCCTTGCTTATGCTCTGTCTCTCTCTCCCAAAAATAAATAAACATTTTTGGGGCGCTTGGGTGGCTCAGTCGGTTAAGCCTCCGGCTTCGGCTCAGGTCAGATCTCACGTTCGTGGGTTCGAGCCCCGCGTCAGGCTCTGTGCTGACAGCTAGCTCAGAGCCTGGAGCCTGCTTCTGGTTCTGTGTCTCCTTCTCTCTCTGCCCCTCCCCCTCTCATGCTCTGTCTCTCTCTGTATCAAAAATAAATAAAACATTAAAAAA
>NC_043703.1:131710524-131837219 GCF_006229205.1 Suricata suricatta
GGCTCAGTCGGTTAAGCCTCCGGCTTCGGCTCAGGTCAGATCTCACGTTCGTGGGTTCGAGCCCCGCGTCAGGCTCTGTGCTGACAGCTAGCTCAGAGCCTGGAGCCTGCTTCTGGTTCTGTGTCTCCTTCTCTCTCTGCCCCTCCCCCTCTCATGCTCTGTCTCTCTCTGTATCAAAAATAAATAAAACATTAAAAAATAATAATAATAAAGAAAGAAATAAACATTTTTTTTTAAAAACCCAGAAAGTAACAAGTGCTGGCAAGAATGTGGAGAAATTGAAACCTGTACATTGCGGGTGGGAAGGTGTAAAACAGTGCAGTCACTGTGGAAAGTGGTATGACAAGTCATCAAAATATGAAACAGAATTACATGGGACCCAGCAATTCCACTTTTCGGTTTATACCCCAGAGAAGTGAAAGCAGGAACTCTAACAGATATTTGTATGCTTGTGTTCACAGCAGCGTTATTCACAGTAATCAAAAGATGGAAGCAACCTAAGTGTTCATTGAGCGATGAATGGATAAACTAAATCTGGTATGTACATGTGATGGGATATTATTCAGCCTTAAAAAGGAAGGACGTTTTGACACATGTTACAACATGGAAGAGCCTTGAAGACATACTGCTAAGTGAATTAAGCCAGTCGCAAAGGGCAAATATTGTAAATTTTTCTTAAATTTTTTCTTCTTTTTAATGTTTTTTATTTATTTCTGAGAGACATAGAGAGACAGTACGAGCAGGGGAGGCTCAGAGAAAGAGCAAGGTACAGAATCTGAAGCAGGCTCCAGGCTCTGAGCCTTCAGCACAGAGCCCAAAGTAGGGCTCAAGCCCACAAACCGTGAGATCATGACCTGAGCCAAAGCCGATGCTCAACTGACTGAGCCACCCAGGCGCCCCTGTATAATTCCTCTTATATGAGGTTCCTGGAGTTGTCAAATTCAGGAACAGAAAGTAGAATGGTGGGTTTCAAAAGCCAGGGCAAGGGAGTGGGTTGGGGGAATAGGAAGTTAGTGTATAATGACTACAGAATTTCATCTGGGAAAGATGAAAAAGTCCTGGAGATGGATGGTAGTGATGTTTGCACAACAATGTAAGTACATAATGCCACTGAACTGTGCACTTAAAAATAGTTAAAACAGTAAATTTTCTGTTTTTTTATCAGAATTTTTATTTTTTAAGGTTCATTTATTTTGAGGGGGAGAAAGGAAAAAAGAGAGAGTAAGCAGGGGAGGGGCAGAGAGACAGAGGGAGAGAGAGAATCCCAAGCAGGCTCCCCACTGGCAGCACAGAGCCTGAGGCGAGGCGGGACTGGAACTCACGAACTGTGGGATCATGACCTGAGCCAAAATCAAGTCAGATGCTCAGCTGACTGAACCACCAGGCACCCCTAAATTTTATGTTCTGTATATTTTACCCCCCCACACACAAAATGGTTTTGTGAAGGAATCAAGGGTGGTGTGTTCCACAAAGAAATGTGTTCTAGTAATAAAGCCTACTGTTTTTGAGTCTTCAGTATGTGCCAGGCGCCTAGTAAACAATTTTTATGCATTGTTTTATTTCCTTCTCTTAACGAGCCTAAAGGCAGGCACTACTTTTATTTACATTGTGCAGTGCAGAAAACTGAGGCATGAAGAAGTTCAGGGGACTTGCCCAAAGTCTCCAGCTGAGAAGGAACAATCAGGACTGGAACTCAGGGGGGTTGGCTTGAGCCTGATCTTTGGCCTCATGCTGTCCCCTCTAGTTCTAGTACAAGACAAACCCACTGATCAAGCAGGCCACAAGTCTTGGTAAAGGGCTAAATGCAGGTTCTGAAACGGTGAGCACCCGTGGAGTCTTGCATCCACTGGACGTGGATCAATCCCATGCATTTTGACCAGTTCTGCCTTCCTGAGCCCCTCAAAGGGAATTTCTAGGCAGAGATGACAGAGGTTCCCTGTCGCTTTCACAGCACACTCTATCACCACGGCTGCTGTCACCTGTGGCCTCCCTCCTTCTCTTAGAATCCACTGCCTTTTTGACATGAAAAATGTACTATAATGAGTCTACTGGCTAATTAATTAAAAGGGGAAAAAATCCCAATCTTCAAATATGAAATGATTAATTACATAAGCATTAACGCCTCTGCACACTCAGAACGGCACGTCTTTAATTTAAAACTTTTCCAGCACATTATTTTCTGCCGACGTGTGTGTTTTCTGCCCGTACAAGGCCAGCTTCTCATACACTCCAGTCCATTTCACAGCAAATGACCCCAAATTGTGTTTATCCCATTCTTTGGAGACTGTATCAATTAAGCAGACCTGTCTGTACCTCCTGTACCGGCGTGCCTGTGTTCACACCCATCAGCTGGCTGGGACACCCCATGCCCCTCCCCACCACTCAGGGGCCCTGGTGCTTTTCACAAGACCAGGGCAGAGCTCTGAGGTCAGGAGGTGTTGTTCTGTGATGCTTGCACTTCATGGATTTTAAAAAGTGTATTGTTGTCTGACTCAGATACCTGACTCCAAGTTGCTGGCTTCCTGGATCTTTTAGTTTTTTGTGTTTTTTTGTTTTGTTTTTAATTTATTTTGAGAGAGAGAGAGAGCACGAGTTGGGGAAGAGCAGAGAGAGACAGGGAGGGAGAGAACCCCAAGCAGGCTCCCCACCGTAAGTGCAGAGCCTGATGCAGAGCTCAAACTCGAGAACCATGAGATTGCGACCAGAGCTGAAATCAAGAGCCAGACGTTTAACTGGCTGAACCACCCAGGCACCCCTAGGTTTTTGCTCTTAACCAGAAGGACCTTACGCCTTCTCTTCCTCTCTTGCTTCCCAGCCTGCCCTGCTCCAGAGGCCTTTCTTCCACCTTACTCATGCCCCCTCTGCTTGACCTGTGTCCCTTGCAGAAAGTGAGGTCAGGGCTTCAAGGCCTGCTCTGCAGGACCTGCTGGGGTCCTGGGCCTGGGTGGGGAGCAGGGAGGTCTTTGTACCTGTTTTCTGCTGGCAGAGGCCACTTTTCAGGGGATTCGCCTAGCCCCAAGAGGGACGCTCAGATCCTGACACGAGCGGCACAATCAGCACATGAAACATTTCTCAGAGGAGCTAACTGCCACTTCACAAGCAGAAATGTTGAAACGCACTGAATTAATGGATGGAGTGGTTGTCTGCATCAGGGCGGGAAACCTCACCTGTCATTAGCAATAGAAGAACTTGTTTATACTTCTGGCTGTAAACATCATAACCTGACAGGAAAAGCCTACCAGAGGACACCTGCTGAGAATGACACTTCCGTTTTCTAGAAGCATAAAATAGTATTTTTTTCCCCCACAGAAACTGTGAAAAGAGAAGCTACTATGGTTCAATACTTAGATGGGCATTAAAGCACTTTGGATCCAAATTGAAATTATTATTATTTTTTTTACTCCTGTGGCCTGAATTCATTAGCAAATGAGTGGGATTTCCTGCTTTTGGGATTTGGCCAAACAGGAAGTGTCTCCTTTCTCTTTTCCACTTTTTTAATGTTTATTTCTTTTTGATGTGGGGGAGGTGGGGTGGGGGGTGGGAAAGGGACAGAGAGAGAGGGAGACACAGAATCTGAAGCAGGCTCCAGGCTCTGAGCTGTCAGCACAGATCCTGACGCAGGGCTCAAACTCACAAACTGTGAGATCATGACCTGAGCGGAAGTCAGATGCTTAGCCGACTGAGCCACCCAGGCGCCATTCTCTTTCCCACTTTGATCCCCTTAAATCTGAGCTGTCCAATACCATAGCCATCTGTTGTAAGTTATCCAAAGAAATATTGAAATAACATAAAGTTACAAATTAAATTCCTCAGCTCTGCCAGCCACATTTCAAGGGATCGACAGCCACACATGGCGGACACAGAATGTTATGCTCACCACAGAATGTTCTATTGTACTGCTAATCTACCTTTGTTATCAAAGCTCACTGTGCATTTTGGGGTAGTATTTATGAAACAGCATTTTTGTATCCTATACATAATTTAATTAGCAAGTTACCAAAACACTTCTTTTTTTCCCCCCTAAATCTCATCTTCCCAAGACCCCACCACACACAGAGCCTACCGACTCAGTGTTCCAGCTACATGGCTCCATGAGGTTGTTACTTATGTGATCCTGCTTAGAAATGAAAAGTTCTCCATAATTTTCTAAATCATAGGTCTGCAAGCCCAGGAAAAGTGTATAAATGTTTGATGGCAGCAGACCAGCATCGTCAGCCAACTGCCTGACTGTGTCAGGGCCACTGCTGCTGTCCTGGTTCCAACTGCTTCTGGGGCCACCTAACAGGTCCGACTCCACCCATTGCCCCTAGGGACCACCCTCTTATTGGTGGGACAGCATCAATGTGGCAAAACTGTGGCCTGAGGCCATAACAACAAAACTCCCTTTGTGCCTACAGGTGCTGCTAAATGGCCCTGGGCCTGGGGGGGGCGGGGGGGGGTGGCCATTGACTCAGGTTACAGTGGCTCAATCAGGGGAATTTAATGGAAAGTGATTTCTCTGCTACAATATTTGCCATCGGTGTAAAAGTAGGTTTGGTCTTTTTTGCCTCGTTTTTAATTCTGAAGCACAGAATCCTTACCGAGAGTAGTTATTCTTGCATCATTAACTTAGAATCCTAGCGTGCTGCTTGCCCCGAAGCTTGCAGGATAAATGGCATTTTTACAACCCACCGGAAATTAAGTGCTATGTGACTGGCAGCAGTACAGCTGTCTTGGAAAAGCCTGTGGCCACCGCTCTCAGTTCTCGAATCTGATCAGCCCCCAGTCCTCCCAGAGCCTGCAGGAAGTTGGGCCCCTGGGCCTGGTTAGCATCCCTGCAGTGAAAAACCTTGTCCTGGACATTGAATGTTATTGGCTGGACAGGCTTCCAGATCCAAAGGCAGGTACTGTGTGGAGCCTCATCAGGCCCTCCCAGGGAGGGAATGATTTGGGGGCCCGTGGCACTCCAGAGGCCTCCTAGACCTTCTCCGGGACTGGCCCTGGCATTGCTACCTGCCTTATCCCTTTCTGGGCTGGGGAGGCTTCCCTGTACCTGTCTGTGTCTTGGGTAAATTCTGGAAGGCCCTCCTGTGGAGGAAAGCCCTCTGCAAATGCAGTCTCACCAGCCTATTGAAAAGCAGTGATACACCATTTTTCTGAAAAATATCCTTGCAATTAGAGGAGGCAAAAGAGAAATTATTACAGAACCAAGTTATTAGATCTGTTCCATGGAATGTTTTTTTAAAAACCAAACTCATTTTCCCGAGAGAGGATTTAATGCAATCGCTCTCTCGTTTAAAGCACCTGATGTCACCACTCTCCCTCTAGCAGCAGGCGGGCTCCCGAAAACAAGGGAATGTTGCTCTGATGGGAACATGGCTGGGGGTGTGTGCCAGGCAGGACAATGCCAAGAAGCCAAAAACAACAAGAGGAAAAACGATGAAGTGAGATCCACCCAGATGGTAAACACAGCACCAGAACTCAACAAACACACACATACCCCTCCTGTGGTGAGGGGCGTGGGAGGAATGGGGGTAGCAGCCGGGCAGGTCCATCTAGAGATGAACAGTAACTGCCGGAGATCTGAGAAGACTGGGCACTAACTGAGGTGATCACCACGGTAAGTCTGGGAGCCCCCGTCAGGTTGGATCTCTGCTCCGGCCAAGGCTGGGGGACGGGTGTATCAGAGAAAAGGCAAAAGGTATCCTGTCTGCCCAGTTGCTGCTGCAAACTATTAGCCATGGTAATAGCGGCTACAGTTTCACAAGTGCTTACTACATTCTAGGCACTCAGTTCTCACAGAGTAGATAGTATCCCCATTTTTATAAAGTAAGTGAGGGACAGTGAAGTTAAGTGAAAAAGCCCGTGGCAGGTGCATAAACCACTAATTAAACCCTGGTGAGACTTAGCATCACAGAACTTACCACTCACTTGGTCAGTAAGGTCCTCGTGGCACATGATGGAACAAAGGAAGGTGCTTTTCATGATTTGATGGCAGTTGTTACGGGGTTTTAAAAACTATATACTGCGTTCAAATTCAACTGTTATCTGTGTTAGTCCTATTAGTCATTTATTTTGATTAAGTAAAAGGAATTGGTTTAGAGAGACGCTTCATGTAATCTATTCTTAAAATTGTGGAGATTTTTGTAATGCTCTCAATGTTTCTTTTTAGTGGGTGTGGGAGAGCTGGGGACAGGAAGGAAGGTGGGGTGTTAAAAGGCAAACATAGAAAAGATTCTTCATAAGAAAAAGAAAACACGTCTAGAAATGACTGCTCCATAAACAAAACATGAGTGCACACAGCAATTTCATGTTCTCGTTCCACCCACTCAGTTGTTCTTAATGATTTGAGAACAGAACTGCCTGGGCAGATTTACAGGCTCTGCGTTGCTGACATCTGTGCCGAAACAAGGCTACGGTTGTGTGTTCGCAGGGCGCTTGCTTCTGCTTGGCGGAGGGAGAAAACACAAACACCATGATTTGAATTTTACCTTTACCATGATTCAGATGAATAGAGAGGCAGTTCTCCACTGTGGATCCATGGACTGTTACGGTAGAAGAGTAGATGCCAGGAAAGAGGAGAGGGTAGCCTCGAGTCTGGGAATTGAATGAGATGTGATGATCATGCAACAGTGTGCTAAAAACCACGTCTTCTCCAGCTCTCCACAATGTTAGAAAGCCTGGTTTCCACGTAAGTCTCTTGCTGGAGATGTTTGGGTTGTTCAGGTGCTTTGGCAAATTCTTCTCCTAGGTCAGTCAGTGGAGGGCGGGGTTGTGGCTGGGCGTTATAGGCCCAGTGCAAGTGGTGCTTGACTTGGGCTTCCTGAGTTTCTTAGCTCTGATTTTGGGAATGTCATGTCATACTCTCTCCAGTCCCCTTTCTTTCAAGGAAAACTGCCTTCCATTAGACACCTTTCCCAGACGTATAACTTCCTCCTACCCTTTCCTGCCCCACCCCTATGGCCTTGCTTCCCAGACTGTAAAGGCGATAGTCAGAAGCCTGACCATTTCTTGGAAGAAGATCTCCAGGCTAACCTCTCTGTGCTTCCACCCCAAGTCGGCCATCTAGAATCACCTGGCAAACTGTGCCCAGGAACTATGAACACAGGCTGGTACCTTTGCTACTGGATAACACAATAATCCTATGGTATAGATCCTTCATTTCACCTCTGAGACTCATGAGTGGGGAAGTCACTTTCCCCAGGTAACTAAACTTGGCAATAGAAAGAGCTGGGATTCAGCCCGAGAATGGTCAGATGTTCTGGCCAAATGTTCTGGCCAAGTACCTGTCACCCTCTTCCAGAAGGTGATCTGAAGTTAGACCTGTGACTCTGTTTCTGTGTAGCAGAAACTAGAGAAATGTCAAATCTCTACTGGTTAAGAATCTAAGGCAGGAGAGGCAAGTAAAATTATGGATTCGGCATTTGAAAATGATGTGATTTTTTTATTTTCACGCTAATGTTAAAAGTTTGGTTATTATTTTAGTGGGGTACTCCTCTCTTTGGCCTTCAAGCTTTCAAGATAGATTCCATATCTTTGGGGCCTGTTTTCATACTGGGTTCTACCTGACAGTTCTGATCTATTGTCCTATGGCCTTAACTAATATTTACCACTCTTGGGGAAAGGAGAACGGAAGAAGAAAATGCTAAAGGGAGATAGGGGTGGCGTTTGATGAAATGGGAAGATTTTTAGGTTACAATTTTAATTGAAACCAGCTAACTTTATACAAACGCAAAATCCAATGGACTTAGGGGAGCCTGGGTGGCTCAGTCAGTTAAGCGTCCGACTTTGGCTCAGGTCATGATCTCAAGGTTTGTGGGTTCGAGTCCCACGTCGTGCTCTGTGCTGACAGCTAGCTCAGCCTGGAGCCTGCTTCAGATTCTGTACCTCCCTCTCTCTCTGACCCTCCCCTGCGCGGGCTGTTTCTCTCTCTCAAAATAAAAAATAAATAAATAACAAAAAACCAAATTCCAATGTACTTAAAATTCTCATACTTTATATATATGCTAAGTTAACCAGCGACTAGATTCAGTTATATAATTTTTGCTCAATATTAAAAAAATTTTTTTTATGTTTATTATTGAGACAGAGAGAAACAGAGCATGAGTGAAGGAGGGGCAGAGAGAGAGGGAGACAGAATTTGAAACAAGCTCCAGGCTCTGAGCTAGCTGTCAGCACAGAGCGTGACATGGGGCTATAACACACAAACTGTGAGATCATGCCCTGAGCTGAAGTCGGACGCCCGACCAACTGGGCCACCCAGGTGCCCGAATTTTTGCTTCATATTATTTTCCATAGAGACTTCTATAATTTACATATTTTTTCTAATGTTTTTCACACCATCTTATTTAATTCTCGCAATCACCCTATTAAGTTGAAATTTTTTTTCTGTGGCCAAAAAAGGTTAAGGAAGTAGCATACATCAGTCCAGCCCAGAGCTGACTCCTAGACATATTAACTTTTATTGGCTATGGAGAACCCACGTTTTAATATCGGTTAAAGTTACACAGATTTAATATCGGTTAAAGTTACACAGTAGACAGAAAGTTCTACTACCTGAAAAGAAAATGATCCATCAACATTCACCTTCTTGAAACCCAGGTTTTTCATTTCTTTTTTCACTTGATCACCAGTTTCCATGGCCATCAGAATGCTCCTGTAAATAACTACCCAGGATGGTCACTCGTTTCTCACAGCAATGTGTGGAGGTGATGTTTGTTCATTTTGTTTGTTCATCATTCACCAGTGACCTTTCCTGTGGCTTAAAACTTGGAGACTGTCACTCAATAGGCTCCTCACATCTACACAAAGGATGATATTATAAATTAATTCATAGTTTGGGGTATAATTACCCAGAAACATTTAAAAATTCTAATCCTTATGCCTTTGGGGAACTTTGTATTCTTTGTCAGTGTGTATATGGTCTTACAAAAAAGATTACTAAGGCTCATTGTAAAATATTGCAACACTGCAGACATCTGGGACACAGAGTGAGAATCTCCAGTACTGAGGAACCACCCTCTGACCCACACGGAGAAGGCCGCTTCTTTCATTCTGTGTACAAGACAACGTTATATTATATATGCTAAATTTGAATAGATGATGTTAATGCAAAGTTGCATGAATCTTATTTTGGATTTCAACTTTTTTTCTATGCATAATTAAGTGTATTTAAAATGATTTAAAATAAATTATGAGTCATACCTCAGCCTTTCTTAACGAGAGAGATGAAATGTGATGTGTCAAAATTGAGTTAAATCCATAATCTCCGTGGATGTGCTTTTGACTTGCACATGACGAGAAGCAGGCAGACGAAAGTGAGGCAGCTTCACACACCATATTGACATTCAACAACGAGAAGGTCAGAGCAGGGAGCTGATGTCAATATGTTCATCCTGTATTGCAATAAAGCTGTCCCAGCAACTGCAACCCCAACTGCCTTTTCCCCTCCTACGGGTGAGAAATATGCCATTCAGACCCTTACTTCCTCCTGTGAAATTACAAGGCTTTACCACAGGTTTATTTGTTTTTCAATAATATCGATATAATCTAGATTTCAGGTCTCAAAGACAAACTTAGATTTGCGCACCAGATCGGGCTTTGTTTGACAAAAAGACCACGAGATGGCCACTGCGATTCCTATTCTGTCACATGAAAATTACCAAATAATTGCATGACAGGTGTCATCATTCTGAAAATCATAAAATGTGTGTAGCTCTCCATTTTGTTTTCCAGTATTTTACTGGGGATGCTTTTCCTGGGGACATCACTAGCTGTTTTAAAGGTTGGGAAACTGTTTTTCCTCTGCCTTCCTTTTTGCCAAAGAGAGGATAGACAGAAGCCACAATAAAGAACCCACAACACTATTATAGTCCGTTTCCCACCAGGGAAGCTGCATTAGAATGGGCAAAATCCACACACACAAACATGCCTCCCCAGGTTAGAAACGTTCTTTGGTTTGCAGAGTTGGCTGCAAATGAACCATAAAAGTGGGGAAAAGGTCTTCCTGGAGGCCTGTATGCCTGAGATGCCTTCTCCAGGGTAAGTCAGTCTGGAACAAATGCTCATTACTCAGGTGTCTTCCTCTGCTGGTGACACCAAGGCCAGGTGATATATGAACCCTTCTGAAGACTGGGAAGGATTGAAGGAATCAGAGAGAGGAGCCCACACTGACCTCCCTCAACGACCACAGGGCCTATATGCTTTCACTTGGCCAGCGTCAATTTTTAAAAAGTCAATTCTTGGAAAATTGGAGAATTAAAAAAATTAGGAACCTTTTCACATGGAGGCAGCTTCCAGTTATATTCAGCACAAACCAATTTAAAATTTATATTGGTCTTCCATTCACTGCCCAGTGCTTTCACAGAGTAGACTGCCAGAGGCCATTAGCACACAGTCCTCGCATGTGGAGAAGCGGTAGTCTGATTCACCCAGAGCCAGAGTGGTATTTGGACTTCCACTCACGCAGATCACCTGATGACCGACAGACCTCTCTGCACTGTGAATTGTGGCCACTTCCCCTCAGAATAGGAGCCAGCGAACAACCCGAAGGGATCACGATATAAAGAAAGATCATGCTTTGATGTTGGGTGGGATATGCAAATAAGAATGAGAATAGCTGGCTTTAGTGCTGTCAGAGTGCTGTGTTTTATTTGAGAAATGAGACAAAATCTTCCTATGATCAGCCACTCCATGTGACATCCCAACCCACACTCTGCTACTGACATTTTACCTCCCACTGAACAGCCCGGCTGTTGTAACATTTTCAGGATTCTTAATTTATGTCTTGCAGGATCTAAAATCAGATGGCAGGAACTTGAAGAAAAGAACCAGTGTTGACAGGCACCTTTATACTTCACGGAGCTGGTACACCTGAGTGCCACTAGGAGTTGGGGAATGTTTTCTACCTACTTCTTCCAAGAAGACAATAGAATGGAAACAAAGAGCTGTCCTAAATTATTTCTCTTTTCAATCTAAACTCTATGAAACACCTTTCCTTCCACCTGGTATTTGTTAGCAAGCTTATACCCTTTCTTAGTATGAAGGATTCCAGCATTTTAAAAATTAATTAATTATAGTGATCAAGAAAAGACTTCTACACCATCAAGAACTATGGGAAAGTCCAATGAGTGAAAGGTAAGATCAGCAAGTTAACATTTGTGTAAGCTTTATAACTTACTGAACTGTTGATTCTCAGGACACCGGTGAGGGAAAATATGATGATGATGATGATGATGATGATGATGATGATGATGATTCCTACCTTACAGATGAGGCAAGGGAAGCCAGAAAATGGAAACAACTAGTAGCAAATCACTCAGGCTTGAAGAAATTGCAACCCAAACCCAAATTGCATGTTCTTTCCATGATACCACAATGCTGCTTTGTAAAAGCAGCAACTTTGGATGAACTCATCATATGACTGTGCCTGAAACCTTTGCTCATAAGAGCATTGGCAGTACTGAGAACTTGGGGCTCTTGGGCTTACCTGGCAAAGTCAGGGTGCTGGTGTACACACTAGATCTGCAGCACTCGGCCTTCATCCTCCTCAGAACGGATTTATATCTATTCTCTGTAACACAGTGCTTCGGAGGACAGGTTTTGAGCCAGAGAACTGGCTCCACTACTAGCTTGTAGCTGACCTGGGCAAGCCACTTCACCTTCCTGGGCCTTTTCCTGTATTATTAGATGAAGATGATAATAGCACTTGCTTCATAGGATTATTGTAAAGATTAAATGAGTTTATTTGTGGAAAATGCTATATAAAGGCTAGCATCATCTATCAGTTTTCCACATGCTTTCATAAATGCATTATAGTATGCTTGTGAAAACCTGTAGTTAGATGATACCTCTCTATCGCTGGAGGTAGTAAACTAGTTTACTCCTTTCATATAGTACGTTGCACATAGTAGAGGCTTAGAAAACAGCTTTATTCCTTTTTTTGAGTATAGTTGACATAATATTACAGTTATTTCAGATGTACAACATAATGATTGGACAAGTTGATATATTTTGCTGTGCTTATTGTGGGTGTAGCCACTGTCTGTTCCAAAAGATCATTATTACAATATCATTGCTCTATTCCTTCTGCTCTGCCTTTTAGTCCTGTGACTGACTCATTCTGTAACTGGAGGCCTGCATCTCCTACTCCCCTTCACCCATTTAGCCCAACCTTCCACCCCTCTCCCCTCTGGGTATTTGTTTATAGGTCTGATTCTGCCTTTTATTTGCTTATTCAAATTTTTTTACATTCCACTTATGAATGAAATCATATAATATTTGTCTTTGCCAGTATGACTTATTTCACTTAGCATAATACCTTCTAGGTCCATCAATGTTGTCACAAATGAGAAGACTTTTTTATGGGTGTGTAATGTTCCATGATATCTATCTATCTATCTATCTACACACACACATTCCTTATTAATTTGTCTACTGACCTACACATAGGTTGCTTCTATATTTTGCCTATTGTAAATAATGCTGCAATAAACAGGGCTGCATACATATCTTTTCAAATTAGTTTTTTCATTTTCTTTGGGTTAATACTAGTGGAATTATTGGATCACATGGTATTTCAATTTTTAATTTAAAAACTTTATAATGAACTGAAGTGAGTACTACTGGAACTTAAAATGGTAGTCCTAGACCTTCTAGATTCAAGGTCCAAAATTTCATTTTTTTAAAGTTTATTTATTTTTTGAGAGAGAGAATATGCAAGTGTGGGGATGGGCAGAGAGAGAGAGAGAGAGAGGAAATCGCAAGCAGGCTCTGCGTTGTCAGCACACAGCTGCATAGATGGCTTGATCCCAAGAACCAGAGCCCAAAATCAAGACTTGGAGGCTTAACTGACTGAGCCACCAGGAGCCCCTCAATCACCAACAATTTCAAGTATTTCTAGTTTATTTTCCCTTTACTCCCCACCTCTCATTCATCTCAAAGGGCAGAGGCTTGAAAAAAGGATGAATAACCAACCAATTCCCATAAAATTCAGTAGTAAAAACCAGTTCTGAGAAACTGCAAATTTTACATCCTGGTGCTTGAAGTTTAGGTCCCTTGATACTTCTGCACAAAGCGCAAGAGGTTATCTTTATTATTGGGGAGAAATGCCTAACAGCTCTCCATACTACAAGGCTCTCAGCGGAAGATTCCACATTTTATTTGCTCCCCCACTCCCAGGCTGCCGGAGAAGCCCGGTGTACGGGTTCATACTCCGACTGAGTGAGAAGCTGGGCGCTTCACCAGGTGACTAAAGAAAGGGAAAAAAGAAATCAGACCGAGCAAGTTAAGTTTCGTAAAGAAAGTCTTCAAACCAAGGACCAAGGGGCAGCCCTTCAACACTACCTCTCCCCGCCCCACCCGCCTCAGACCCCGCCCAGGGTCCGCCCCAGACCCCGCCCAGGGTTCCACCCCACTCAACCCCGGCGACTCCCGCAGCCTCCGTCCTGGTTTCGTGGAGCGCTTGCGCATTTCTTAAGGCGGCTTGGTACTGCCCGAATGTAAATGTGGGCGAGAGACCGGAACTTCATAGTTTCTACAGATTCTTCTCCGGCAGCTTCTGCACTCTCCTAAAGCTGGTTTTTGGGCCTTTCTTTGTCCTGAGGCTCCAGCTTCTTGCTCCTTGATATGGCTGAAGAGGGCATGTTGCAAATTAGGCGATCTCCGGGCAGCCTGTCTCCTGGCGCAGGGTCCTTGGGCTGAAGCTTAAGGCGACGGGAGAGAAGGCAGGGTCCTTCTATGAGGCAGTCGCGCAGGCAGCGGCTGCGGGAAGCCGGTCACCGGGCGTCATGTATTACAAGTTTAGTGGCTTCACGCAGAAGCTGACGGGAACATGGGCTTCCAACGCTTATAGTCCGCAGGTACAGGTAGCTCCAGGCCGTCTCGGATAGAAGTGGCCGCCCGAGCTTCTGCGCCAGGCAGTCGTGGCGCCGGAGCCGGGTGGGATTTCTGCCTGCGGTTCGGTTTAGCTCGGCACCACCTTTCCCGGCGCCTCTCAGCATCTTGCCGCGGCCATAGAGGCTCCTAATTCTGTAGCTGTTTCTCCGGCGGGGCTGTTCCGGGGTGGAAGTTGGGCCTGGCACACAGCTGGGGCCAAGGTGACATCAGAGGTCGTTGCTTCTGGGACGTCGGGGTGGCTTGTCGGGTCGGCGTGGCCCAGAATGCGACCCAGCAGAGTCCGAAATTCGGTTTTGTCCTTTTTAAGGAGGTCTCGCCTTTGGTCTCGTCGGTGTTCCTTTGTAACCCGCCTCCCGCGTATCCCAAAAGCCTTTTCAAAGCTTGAGATTGGAGAGCTGGGTTGACAGTCCTGAGGGAAGCCATAGAGGCAGGAGAGGCTCTAGGATCAGAATTAAGAGACTTAAGGAGTTCTTTCAAATGTCCAGGTGAGCCTGGGCAGTGTAACGACCTCACGCTTCTCAGCTGACTGCTGTTGAGTCTAAAAAAGTATTCCGATTTCATTTAGATTTTGCCAGTTGGAGTTTGTCTCAGTTGTAGACTTTTTTCCCCTTACCTTTACTTATTTATTTTGAGAGAGAGATCGTGGGCAGAGAGAGAGAGAGAGAGAGAATCCCAAATAGGCTCCATACCATCAGCACAGCCCAACTCGGGGCTCGAATTCACAAACTGTTGAGATATGACTTGGGCTGAAATCAAGAGCTTAACCAACTGAGGCACCCAGGTGCCTCTCAATTGTAGACTCTTAATATCAGCTAACATCCTGGTTTTGCTGTTTAAGTTTTATGGCCCTTACCCGGTTACTTTATTGTGAGCTTAGTTTCATCTAGGGCACCTTTTGTACAGGTTAAATGAAGTGACTAGTAGTCTTTGGCAGGTGGTTGGTACTGGGTAAGTGATAGCTACTTTACCTCTAGAAGTTGAGTGTGAGATAGCATCGTTCCTTATCCTCATAGAGTAGGGTGGGAACCGTTGGTGAAGTATGCAGTTGGAAAACTGGATGGGAATAGTAAGGATCCCAGGTGGGGTGTAAAGAATGCTCTATTCTGTTACTTCCTCCTTTTTCTGGGGGACATGGTGGCTTGTCCAAGTGGGGAAGATGTTTAAGAGTAATTTCAGTCTAAGATTAGATGTGCTATTAATATTAGGGTGGGGGGGGAAGGGCAAGTTTTGGGGAGTGTGGAGTTCAGGAGGAAGTGCAGGTTTATAAATATTGAGCATGTGATGATGTCATGTCTGGTAGCAACTGGATTTATAAATATGAAGTTTAATAGGTCTGGGTGTCTTCAGCCCATAATTGGTAGAATCTGTGGTGGGGAGGAGATCATCCAGGGAGCATATAGGGAAGAAATTTGGGAAATGATTAGGCTACGGAAACACGAAGCGCAGGGTAGAGGAGGAAAATTTGTTAAAAAAAACAAAAAAGCCTGGGTGGCTCAGTTGGTTAAGTGTCCAACTTCCACTCATGTCATGGTCATGCTGTTGGAGCGCGCGCCCCCCCCCCCCCCTCGGGCTTTGTGCTGACAGCTAGCTCAGAGCCTGGAGCCTGCTTCAGGTTCTGTGTTTCCTTCTCTCTCTGCCCCTCCCCCGCTCTGTCTTTGTCTCTCTCTCTCAAAAATAAACATTTAGGGGAAAAAAACCCACAAAACCAAGATTAGAAGGGAAACCAGTGTGGTGTGTCACTGAAGCCAAATTGGTAATGAGAGGAAAGAAAAAGTTGTTGCTAGGGATTTGTTTATTTTGCAGATTACAGGAGAATAGTCCTTTCTATCATATTTGTTTAAATAAAAGACCCTAGTTTTCATGAACTGAACTTAAATGTTAGTTTAATGAGTTTTGACAAATGCATACACTGTAACCTCCAGCCCTGATAACGCATAGGACATTCCATGATCTCTAGGAAGTTTCCTTCCCTATTCAGACTTTATAAGTAGATTTGCTTGTTTTTGAATTTCATGGATGTGGAACCACATACTACTCTTCTGTAAGTTTTTTCTCCGTCGATACTTTTGTTTGTTCGTTTATTTATTTTTGAGACTGAGAGAGAGGTGTGAGCAGGGAAGGGGCAGAGAGAGGGAGTCAGAGAATCCAAAGCAGGTTCCAGATGCTGAGCTGCCAGCACAGAGCCTGATGTGGGGCTCCAACTCCCGAACCATGAGATCATGACCTGAGCTGAAGTCAAATGCTTACCCAACAGCCACCCAGGCACCCAGCATATATTGAAATTAGCTCTCAGAGGGGCGCCTGGGTGACTCAGTTGGTTAAGCATTCTGACTTCAGGTCATGATCTCACAGTCCATGGGTTCGAGCCCCGCGTCAGTCTCTATGCTGACGGTTCACAGCCGGGAGCCTGTCTTAAGATTCTGTGTCTCCCTCTCTCTCTCTGACCCTTTCCTCACGCACTCGCTTGCTCGCTCCCCCTCTCTCTCTGTCTCGCTCTCAAAAATAAATAAAACATTTAAAAAAATTAGCTCTCAGAGATTACCCTGAGATTAGCAGAGACTATTACCCTGAAATTTGTGTGGTACAGATAGAGCCTTCAGATTTCTAGCATCTCTTAAATTGTGTTTAAACTTCTTAGTCACTTAAGGATTTCCTCTTTTTCTTGATCTGTTTTTATTTGTTTGTTTTTAGAGAGAGCATGAGTGAGAGGGGGAGAGGGGCAGAGGGAGAGAAAGAGAATGTCCCAGGCAGGCTCCATGCTTCCTAGTCACTTAAGGATTTCTTTTTTTAATCTGTTTTTATTTTTTTATTAAAAAAATTTTTTTAAGGTTTCATTTTTGAGAGAGACAGAAGGTGAACAGGGAAGGGGCAGAGAGAGAGTGAGATACAGAATCTGAAGCTGAGCTGGCAGCACAGAGCCTGATGCGGGCTTGGAGCTCAAGAATTTCGAGATCATGGCCTGAGCTGAAGTTGGATGCTCAAGAATCCTCAGGCGCCCCTATTTATTTTTATTTATTTTTTTTTTAGAGAGAAAGAGGGGAAAGGGCGGGGAGAGAGAAAATATCCCAAGCAGGCTCCACGCTATTTGTAGAGCCCTGTGCTCCTCAAATCCCAGGACTCTGGGAGCCTGACCTGAACCCAAATCAAGAAAGAGCTCACCTGATTGAGCCACCCAAGCGCCCAAGAATTTAAGCTATGTTGAAAGAAGTGATGCTTTGTAGGCTTTATATGTAGATTGCAGAATGCTTGTGAGAGGCATAACCCCCAAACCAGGTGTTCTGGACTACTTTAGTTTTTCTTTTCTTGGAAACATTGACACTGTAAAATGTTTGTAACTTTCAGTATTATGTAAAGTGAATAAGCTAACATGCACTGAAAAACATGATATAGAGAAGCTAGTTTTTAACAATGGTACAGGTAGATGAAAAGTAATTGTAGTTTCCAGTGGTTGATTGAAACGCATTTTCCTTACCTTTCTGTGTCCAATGTCAAAATAAATTGAGGCTAATAAACACATGAAAAGGTGTTCAACATCATTAGTCATTAGAGAAATGCAAATCAAAACTTGAGTGAGCTATCCCTTCACACCTGCTAAAATCAGAAGACAGACAGCAGGTGTTAGTGAGACTGTGGAGATGCAGGAACCCTGCTGTATTGCTGGTGGGGATGTGAAGTGATTCAGCTGTAGCAGGATTCTTGCACAGAGTGGTGACACCAAGGCTCTTCTTTCCAGGAAGCAACTTTATTCTTGGCCAACACTGCTCAGTTGGGTTCATAATCAAAGAAATTAGCCCCCAAAGCTTTGTGGCACCGTTTTTCATATATTTTTTACTTTGTCTCTCTTGTATGGTAACACAAACATGTAGTCTGATTAAGTGGTCTCATGTTAACAAGGTCATGAGGGGTTGTCAACATTGCCTTCAGGTTTTTTTTTTCTTTCCTTAGGGAGGGGACCCTGCCACACAGACACTTTGGAAATAGCCTAGTAATTTCTTTAAAATCATCTTATTTTTTAATTTTTTAAAATGTTTTATTTATTTTTGATACAGAGAGACAGAGCATGGGAGGCGGGGTGGTGCAGGGAGAGAGACACAGAATCTGAAACAGGCTCCAGGCTCTGAGCTGTCAGCACAAAGCCCAATGCGGGGCTCAAACCCACAAACCTGAGATCATGACCTGAGCTGAAGCTGGAGGCTTAACCAACAGAGCCACCCAGGTGCCCCTAGCCTAGTAATTTCTTAAAAAGTAAACATTTTGGATTGCTTGGGTGGCTCATTCAGTTAGGCGTACGACTTTGGCTCAGGTCATGATATTGCAGTCATTGGGCTTGAGCCCGCATCCGGCACTGTGCTGACAACTCAGCCTGGAGCCTGCTTTGGATTCTGTGTCTCTTCTCTGCCCCTCCTCTGCTTGCGCTGTCTCTCTCAAAAATAAATACACATTAAAACAATTTTTTAAAGTGAAACATTTTTACCTTATGACCCAACAGTTCTCCTAATTAAGAGGGTAGGATGACCTTCTAGGTAAAGGGAACTGGAAGTAAAGGAGGTGGGGGCTGTGGGGAAGCACTGAGTAGTAAGTTTGGCTGTGGTAGTAGGTGGAGATAGGTCATGAAGGGTCTAGGATGGTAGGACTTAATTTTGTGAGAAACATACAGGATTTACAAAGCAACTTGATGCAGAAAGTTGTGGTAGAATCTTATCCAGAGGTTGGAACAAGGACATACTTCTCACCTTTAGTTTCATGAAGGTTTAGTATGGAGCAGCAAGTGTTATAACCAGAGCTGTGCTTCGAAAAGACAGTCTGCCTGGGAGAGACCAGTGCCAGGGATGCCTGTTATCCTCATAGAATGTTCTACCGAGTTATAGACTAGTTCAGGGTCTTCTGAGTGGGAGAAGAGGAACAGGTCTGGGAGATAAGGACTTAGTGACCAATGAGGGAGATCGGGGGGATGAGAAGGGAGGACTCCGAGATGACTGGGTAATGAGAGGAAGGTGGTGCTGTCCTTGGAAACAGGGAGCTCCTGAATAGATTTGTGAGAAACTGGGTGAATTTTGGACTTGCAGAGAATGACGTGTCCAGGAAACATGGAGGTGGTGATATCTAGCTGGCAGTTAGAATTTGAGTCACTGCAGATTGAAACTTGTTTCTAGTCCTAAATCAGAGATCAAGAGTTTTTAGGTTTCGGTCAGTTAAACAAACAAACAAGAAATTTTAATGTTTACTTTTGAGAGAGTGCACGAGCAGGGGAGGGGTAGAGAAAGGGAGACACAGAATCTGAAGCAGGATTCATCACAGAGCCCGACACGAGGTTCAAACTCATGGACCGCAAGATCATGACCTGAAGATGGACACTTAACTGACTGAGCCACCCAGGTGCCCCTAAAAATTAAAAAAAGGTGGTGGTGGGGGGTAATTCTCTTATTACTTCAAGGGGGGAAATATCAAGTTTACTTCTCTCTAAAAATTTGGGGCAAATAGGGGCCTTTGGCTGGCTCATTTGGTGGAGCTGGCTCTCTTGGATCTTGAGGTTGTAAGTTTGAGCCCTGTGTTGAGCGTAGAGATTACTTAAAATGTTAAAAAAAAAAATCATTTTGGAGCAATAAGGCTTCAACTACTAAATGGTTGTGGTTGAAGGTCTTAATTACAGGGGTAGTGATTGTGTGAATAGCTAAGAGGTTTGATACTAAAAAGCAAAACCTGTGATTTCCACTTGGTTTTCGGTCCACTATTTAAGGACTGTCTTCATTCACTAGTTTTCTTTTTGGGAGGTATGGGAGGCTCTGCCATCAAGTGCTGACTTGATTTACTTTGGTTCTGAAACACTCAAGTCTACATTGTTATGAAGCTACAGCTTATTTTTACTTTCAACAAATATTTGCTGAATGTGCTTTTTGCTTTGTTAAGTCTAGGGAAGAGCAGTGAACAAAACCTGCCCTCATGGGGCTTCCTTGCAGTAGGGGAGACATAGTAAACAAAGTAAAATACAGTATGCTAGGTGGTGATAAGTGCTGTGGAGGAAAAAAGAGGAGGGGTAACGGGGAGGACATGCAGTTTAAAAGGGTGGTAAAGAGAATATCTCACTGAGAAGGTGAGACATGGGCAAAGACCTGAAGGAGATAAGGGTGCCAGCCATGTGGATACCTAGAGAAGAGCATTCTAGGTAGAGAGATACCTGGGAGATTTAAGGGGCCTGTCTAGTGGGCTGGGGTAGAGAGAGGGGATGATGTAGGTGGTGAGATTTGAAGGCTGCATCTCATGTGGCCCTGGAAGCCAGTGTAGTCATTTTGGGTTTAGCTCAATAAGATAGGATGCTTTAGGGGAGTTTGAGCTAAGTAGTAACATCTCCTTAATGCTGCATTAAGAGTAGAATGCAGGGTAGCAAGTGTGGAAATGGAAGGAGGGTGATCTGTTAGGGTGTTATAAAGATCCAGGGGTTTGGGGGCACCTGGGTGGCTCAGTTGGTTGAGCCGTCGATGCTTGATATTGGCGCAGGTCATAATCCCTCTTTCTCTGCTCCTCCCTTGGTCATGTTCTCTCTAAACTTTAAAAAAATAAAAATAAAAAAAAATTTCAGGGGTTTGGACCAGAACATGGATTGGTGGAGATGGGTGAGAAGTGGTCAGATTCCGAATAGATTTTGAAGGTAGAGTCAAAAGGATTTACAATGTGTTTGCAGAATTAAGAATGATTCCAAGGATTTTGGCCAGAAAACCTGTTACCAGGATAGGGAGGCTCATAGTTCTGTTCTGGGACAGCTGCAACCCCGGAAGAGGCATATATGAAGGGATTTGCTTTAGATACCTTCCTGTAAATACAGCTTCTTGGTTAATTAAGGCCACTCTTGAGAACCCCAGTGTCAGTCCTGTCTAGCTGCATTGAAACACTGGAAACACTGACTGCTCTTAAATTGTTAGGTTTAATGACAGATGAATATCCATTCCTTTTAATGGTGGGTCTAGGACAGTTGAATTATTGATTGTATGGTATAATAAAAGTGTGTGGGTTTGAATCCCATCTTCTTTCTGGAATCTCTGAGCTTTGTTTTAATCATCTGTAACATAGGCTGATAATACCTTATTTACAGGGTTGATGTGAAGAGTAAATTTATTCATGAAAGTTCTGTAGGATTCTGAGAAGAAATGCTTATTAAATAAAAAAACAATAGAGAATTTTGTGATGTTAAAATATGCATATGAAGAAAGATTGGTTCATAGGATAAGGTAATGGGATTATAGGTAATTTTAAAATTCTATATTCCAACCTTTTACAGTATTCTAAAAGGAAATACGGAGTTATTTAAAACCATTCAGATGGTTGATACTCCTGTTTTCAGATACTGTTCATAAGATGCTGTAGTTCTGAATCATTTGATGAGTGAACAAACACTGAGCAGTTAGGTATAATCCCTTCAAAAAATGCTCTCACATTAGTCCTTTCAAAACAAGAATTTAATTTTAAACCATTTTTGGAGATGCTTTGTGTAAAGGCTTTTAAATTTTTGCATTCAAGGAGAAATCCTTATAGGAGAAAATACGAAGCTCACAGAATTAGAGAGTTATGTTAAAATTTTCAGTTCAAAGACTGATCCTTTTTAGCCTTCTTATCTCAGTCATTAAGGCCTCTCTTCCCATGTCTGAGTTCTTGTGAGTCTGAGTGTATTATATACTAAATTTAGACAAGTGGCTTACTCACCAAACTGTAAATGAATTGTTGCTTTTAAGCGGTAGTTGAGAGGGGCTGTGGGGAGAGGTAGTGGAATACTTAAAAACCCAAGGTGCCTGGGTGGCTCAGTTGGTTAAGCATCTGACTTTGGCTCAGGCCATGATCTCATGGTTTGTGAGTTTGGGCCCTGTGTTGGGCTTGTGCCGACAGTGTGGAGCCTGGAGTCTCCTTCAGAATCTGACTCACTCTCCCCCTCTCTCCCTCCCCCCCCACCTCTTTCTCGCCCTCCCTCTCTACCCCTCCCCCCCCCCACCCCCGCTCGCTCTTTCTCTGTCTCTCAAAAAAAATAATAAATGTTAAAAGGAAAATTAGGGGCCCCTGAGTGGCTCAGTAGGTTGAGCATCGACTTTGGTTTGGGTCCTGATCTTATGGTTTGTGAGTTCAGGCCCCGCGTTGGGCTTTGTGCTGACAGCCTGGAGCCTGCTTTGGATTCCGTGTCTCCCTCAATTTGCTCCTCCCTCGCTTGTGCTCTGCCTTCTGTCTCTGTCTCTCTCTGTGTCTCTCTCAAAAATATAAATAAACATTAAAAAATTTAAAAAAAAAGAAAATTAAAACCCCCCAAATCTCTGGAGTCTAGAGAGCCCTGAATTTTGGCGCTAGACTCCATCTTTTTTTGCTACATGATCTTAGGCAAGTTACCCTCTCTGATCTAGTTTTCTCCTCTATAAAATAGGAATAGTAACATCTTGGTAGGTTTGCTGGGAGGAGTAAATGAGATGATGCATGTGAAATGCTTGACAGGACGCTGGGCATGTACCAAGGGCTTAGTAGATAATCAGTGGCTCTTATTCCTTAATGTTAATCCCCATAATGGCAGAGATTTTATCTGTTGTATACTTCCAGTATAGAGTAAGTGTTCAGTAATATATGCTGAATGAGTGAATGCAGTGCAGATGATTCCCATTTGTGGGACTTTGTCAAGAAATAGAAACCAAGTTTACTTTTAGAGGGGGAAGTTTAATTGATGTATAATTGATTTACAATATTATATTAGTTTTAGGTGTATACAACATAGTGATTTCACAGTTATATAAATTACAAAATGCTCACCACAGTAATGTACTTACCATCTGTCACCTTACAAAGCTGTTACAGCATTATTGACTATATTCTGTATGCTGTACTTTTCATCCTCCTTGACTTTATCATTGGACATTTGTACCTCTTAATTTCCTTCGCCTTTTTCATCATCCGGCCCCCTCCCCTCTGGCAACCACCAGTTCTCTATATTTATGGGTCTGTATCTATTTTTTATTCATTTTTTAGATTCCACACTTAAGTGGAATAATAATGGTATTTGTCTTTTTCTGTCTGACTTATTTCATTTAGCATAATACCCTCATTCCTATCCAGGTTGTTAGCAATGGCAAGACCTCATTTTTTTTTCCTTTTATAGTTTACTGTCAACTTGGTTTCCATATAACACCCAATGCTCATCCCAACAAGTGCCCTCCTCCATGCCATCACCACAAGATGTCATTTTTATGGCTGAATATTATTCTACTTTGTACACACACACACACACACACACACACACACACACACACACACATGCCATCTATCAGTAAACACTTAGGTTGTTTTCATATCTTGGATATTGTAAATAATGCTGCAGTAAACAAAGGGTGCACGTATCTTTTTGAACTGACATTTTTATTTTCTTCAGGTAAATACTCAGAAATAGAATTACTGGTGTGAATCATATTTGTATTATATTTTTAATTTTTGGGGGAACTTCCATACTGTTTTCCATAATGACTACACCAAACTATCTCCATCAGCAGTGAATGAGGCTTATCTTTTCTTTACATCCTCACCGGTACTTGTTATTTCTTGTCTTTTTGATAACTTGCCAGTCTGAGTGGTGTGAGGTAATATCTCATTGTGGTTTTGATTTGCATTTCTTTGATAATAAGTGATATTGAACAACTTTTCATATGCCCGTTTGCCATCTGTAAGTCATCTTTGGAAAATGTGTGTTCAGGTCCTCTGTAAGTTTTTGGTATTGAGTTGTTTAAGTTCTTTATATATTTTGGATATTAACCCCTTTTTGAATGTATCATTTGCACATATCTTCTCCCATTCAGTAAGTTGCCTTTTTGTTTTGTTGGTTTCCTTCACTGTGCAAAAAGTTTTTAGTTTGATGTAGTCCCAGTTTATTTTTGCTTTTGTTCCCCTTACCTGAGGAGACAGATTCAGAAAAATATTGCTAAGGCTGATGTCCAAGAGATTACTGTGTATGTTTTCTTCTTAGGAGTTAAGACTTACATTTAGGCAAACCATGAGAGGCTCTTGAAGACTAAGAACAAACTGAGGGCTGATGGGGGAGTGGGAGAGGGGAAGGGGGTGATGGGCATGGAGGAGGGCACTTGTGGGGATGAGCACTGGGTGTTATATAGAAACCAACATGACAATAAACTATAAAGAAATAAAATAAAAATAAAAACATTAAAAAAGACATATTTAAGTTTTAATCCATTTTGAGTTTATTTTTGTGTATTGTGTAAGAAAAGTCCAGGTTTTGTTTTTGGTTTTTTTTTTTTTTGGTTGTCAAATGATCCTTTATTGAAATATTCACCTTTGTAGTTCTCAACTAGTAGGGCATTCTGCACCATTACTGATGTCATCTCTGATGTCATGAGGGTGGTGGCCATCAGCATTGCAGCTCACAGACAGGACAGTTTCAAAGATCACTTTAATGGATTCGGAGAGTTCTCTGACTAAAGACTTGTGCCGCATCTTTCAGGCAGTGTTGACAGACTTATCAAAAGTGATATTTCCACTCTGTTCAGTGGTTCTCTGCTGCTTTCTGTCTCATGGTGGTTCCTTGAGGTCTTCGACAATCAGAGCAGAGGCAAGGAGGTCCCGCTTTAATCTGGGTTTATCTGTTCTGAGTGGCCAGTTTCACTGTAATCCCTAGATCTTTTCATTCACCAGGTGCCTTTGCTATGTCATCACTGACCTTTTTCGGGAGTGCGACTCAGAGAGCGGATCTTCTGGGCCAGGGCAGACACGGCACCACCTTCCCCACCCGGTGCACCTCAGTACAGGACTTTGGTCTCATTAGGGTTGAACTTAGGTGGCATGGTGGAGGTGATGGTGTCAGATGAACCTGGATTTGGGATGATCAAAGACAGTTGCACCCTCATCTTCTCTAAGACAAAAGTCAAAAGCATTTTTTTTTAAGTTAGCTCTACGTCCAACTTGGGGCTTGAACTCCTGATCTTAGAATCAAGAGTCACATCCTCTGCCACTGAGCTAGTCAGGTGCCCTCAGTGTCATTCTTTTGCATGTAGCTGTCCAGTTTTACCAGCACTGTTAATGAAGAGACTGCATTTCCCCATTGTATAATTGTGTCTTCTTTGTTGTAGGGTTGACCATATAAGTGCGATTTTTATTTCTGGGCTCTCTGTTCGATTAATCTGATTTAGTGCTAGTACCCTACTGTTTTGATTACTGTAGCTTTTAATATATATTGAAACTTGGGATTGTGATAACTTTAGCTTTGTTCTTTCTCAAGATTGCCTTGGCTATTTGGGATCTTTTGTGATTCCATACACATTTTAGGATTGTTCTATGTCTGTGAAAAATCATACTGGTATTTTGATAGGGATTACATTAAATCTCTAGATTGCTTTGGGTAATGTGGGCATTTTAACAGTATGAATTCTTCCAGTTAATGAGCCTGGTATATTTTTCCATTTGTTTGTGTCTTCAGTTTCTTTCATCATTGTCTTAATAGTTTTAAAAGTACAAGTCTTTCACTTTCTTGGTTAGATTAATCCTTAGATATTTTATTCTTTTTGATGCAGTTGTAATTGGGATTGTTTCCTTAATCTCTTTCTGCTTCTTCATTATTAGTATATGTCAAAATGCCACAGGTTTCTTTATACTAATTTTGTATCTTGCAACCTTACTAAATTCATGTAATCATTTTTTGGTTGAACCTCTAGGGTTTTCTTCTCCTTTTTCTTTATTTATTTTTTTTATTTTTTAGAGAACATGAACAGGATAGAGAGGCAGAGGGTGAGAATCTTTAGCAGGGCTCAGTCCCACAACCCTGGGATCATGACTTCAGCAGAAATTGAGAGTCAGACGCCCAGCTGACTGAGCCATTCAGGTGCCCCTAGGGTTTTCTTATATTCAGTATCCTGTCAGCTGCAAATAGTAAAAGTGTTTACTTCTTCTTCCCAATTAGGATGTGTTTTATTTCTTTTTCTTATCTGATTACTGTGGCTAGGACTTCTAATACTGTGTTGAATAAAAGTGAAAGTGGACATCCTTGTCTTGTTCCTGATCTTAGAGGAAAAAAACTTTGTTTTCACCATTGAATATGATGTTAGCTATGGACTTCCTATATATGGTCTCATTATGTTGAGGTATGTTCCCTCTAAACCCACTTTGTTGAGGGTTTTTTTTTTTTTTATCATGAACGGGTGTTAAATTTTGTCCAATGTGTTTTCTCATCTGTTGAGGTTATCATGTGATTTTTATCCTTCATTTTGTTAATGTTGTGTATCACATTGATTTGTGGATATGAAACCAGTCTTGCATCCTGGAGTAAAAATCCCACTTGATCATGGTAAAGGATCTTTTTTTTTTTTAATTTTTAAAATGTTTTTTATTTATTTTTGAGAGAGAGAGAGCACGAGAGTGCGAGTGCAAGCAGGGAGGGACAGAGAGAGAGACACACACAGAATCTGAAGCAGGCTCCAGGCTCTGAGCTAGCTGTCAGCACAGAGCTCAACGCGGGGCTTGAACCCACAAACTGTGAGTTCATGACCTGAGCCGAAGCTGACTGAACCACCCAGGCGCCCCAAGGATCTTTTTAAATGTATTGTTGAATTTAGTTTGCTAATTTTGTTGAGTAGTTTTTGCATCTGTGTTCATCAGAGATACTGGCCTTTTATTTATTTATTTATTTATTTATTTTTAATTTTTTGGCTATCATTCTTTTATTTTAAATAGTTTATTGTCAAATTGGTTTCCATTACAACACCCAGTGCTCTTCCTCATAAGTGCCCTCCTCCTCCATCACCACCACCTCTTCGCGCCCCCCGCCCCCACTTTCCCTTCAACCCTCAATTCATTTTCAGCATTCAATAGTTTCTCAAGTTTTGCATCCCTCTCTCTCCCCAACTCTCTTTCCCTCTTCCCCTCCCCCTGGTCCTCCATTAGGTTTCTCCTGTTTTCCTGTTAGACCTATGAGTGCAAACATATGGTATCTGTCCTCCGCCTGACTTATTTCGCTTAGCATGACACCCTCGAGGTCCATCCACTTTCCTACAAATGGCCATATTTCATTCTTTCTCATTGCCATGTAGTACTCCATTGTGTATATATAGAGATACTGGCCTTTTATATAGGGTGTGTGTGTGTGTGTGTGTGTGTGTGTGTAATTATATGTATATTTGTATCATCTTTGGTTTTGTTGTCAGGGTAATGCTGGCTTTGTGGAATGAATTTGGAAGAGTTTCTTCCTCTTCTGTTTTTTGGAATCATTTGAGAAGGATAGGTGTTAACTCTTCTTTAAATATTTAGTAGAATTTACTTGTGAAGCATGTGGCCCTGGGCTTTTCTTTCTTGGGAGTTTTTAAAATTACAACTGCTCGTAATTGGTCTGCTCAGATTTTCTATTTCTTCCTGATTCAGTCTTGGAAGAATTGTATGTTTCTAGGAATTTATCCCTTTCTTCTAAGTTGTCCAACTTGTTGTCATGTCATTTTCATTAGTAGTGTCTTATAATCCTTTGTATTTCTGTGGTGTCAGTTGTAACTTCTGTTTGTGATGTGATTTTGTTTGAGATCTCACTTTTTTCTTGATAAGTCTGGCTAAAGATTTATCAATTTTGTTTATCTTTTTGAAGAACCAGCTCTTAGTTTCACATCTTTTTTTTAGTTCACATTTCACTTATTTCTACTTTAGTCTCTGTTTAACTTAGTTCTACTATAGTTGTTGTTTTCTTCTTTTTGCTGACTTTGGTCTTTGTTCTTTTTCTAGTTTATTTAGGTGTAAAGTTAAGATTGTTTGAGATTTTTCCTGTTTCTTGAGGTAGACCTGTATGGCTATAAGCTTCTTTCTTAGCACTGCTTTTGTTATGTCCCAAAGATTTTGAACACTGTTTCCATTTTCATTTCTCCATGAATCCTTAAATTTCCTTTTTGATTTCTTCTTTGACTTGTGGGTTGTTTAGGAGCATGTTGTTTAGCCTCCATGTGTTTGTGTTTTTTTCTAGTTGTTTTTTCCCTGTAACTGATTTCTGGTTTCATACTATTGTGATTAGAGAAGATGCTCTGTCTTATTAAATTAATTGAGACTTGTTTTGTGGCCTAATTAATATGTAATCTGTCCTAGAGAATGTTCCACGTGCACTTGAAAAGAATGTATATTCTGCTGTTTTGGGATTGAATATTCTATATATATCTGCTAGGTCTATCTGTTCTAATGTTGTTCAAAGCCATATTGATTTTTATGTCTGGATGCTTTATCCATTGATGTAAGTGAGTTGTTAAAGTCCCCTGCTGTTATTGTGTTACTGTCAATTTCTCCCTTTGTGCCTATTAATAATTTGCTTTGTATATTTAGGTGCCCCTGTGTTGGGTGCCTAGATAGATATTTACAGTTGTTATAACATCTTGTTGGATTAATCCCTTTTTATAATCCCTTTCTTTGTCTCTTGTTAGAGTTTTTGTTTTAAAAATTTTTTAATGTTATTTTTGAAAGAGAGCGCAAGCGAGCACATGAGTGGGGAAGGGGAAGAGATAGAGACATAGAATCTGAAGCAGGCTCCAGGTTCTGAGCTGTCAGCAAAACACCAGTGCAAGGGTAGAACTCACTAACTGCAAGATCGTGACCTGACCCAAAGTCGGACAGTTAACCAACTTAGCCACCCATGTGTCCCGTTACTGTCTTTGTTTTAAATCTACTTTGTCTTGACGTAAGTTTGCTATCCCAGCTTTCATTTTGCTTCCATTTATGTGGCGCATATATATATATATATATATATATATATATATATATATATATATCCCTTAACTTTTCAGTTTGTATGTGTCTTTAGGACTCAAAGAGCCTCTGGTAGGCAACACTAGATGGGTCTTATTTTTTATCCATTGAGTCACCTTTGTCTTTTGATTGGAGTATTTATTTAAACAATTTACATTTAAAGTAATAATTAACAGGTTTGTGCTTATTGCTAGCTATTTTGTCAATTGTTTTCTCATTGTTTTTGTAGGTTTTCTGTTTCTTCTGCTTGTTTTCTTCCCTTATAATTGAGGACTTTAGTGTTTTGCTTAGATTCCTTTCTTTTTATTCTTTGTCGATTTTTTATAGGTTTTTATGGGTTTTTACATCTTTTTATTATGAATCTCAATGAATTAAAAACATTTTTTAAATGTTTATTTTTGAGATAGAGTGCAAGCAGAGGAGGGGCAGAGGGAGAAAGGGAGACACAGATCTGAAGCAGGCTCCAGGCTCTAAGCTGTCAGCACAGAGCCTGATTAGGGGCTCGAACTCATGAACAGTGAGATCATGACCTGTTGGCACCACCCAGGCACACCCAGCAAATTTTTTAGATGTAATTGATTTTACTACTCTTGCCTTTTAACTTCCATACTAGTTTTATAAGTGATTGATTTACTGCCTTTATTATATGTTTGTTTTTACCAGCGAAATGTTTTTCTTTTCATAATTTTCTTTTAGTTATGGCCTTTTCCTTTCCACTTAAAGTTCCTTTAACAGTTTTTCTAAGGTTAGTTAAGTGGTGATGAACTTCTTTAACTGTTGTCTGGGGAATTCTTATTTGTCCTTCAGTTCTGAAGGATAATCTTGTCAGGTAGAGCATTCTTGGTTGTAGTTTTTTTTCCTTTCAATGCTTTGCATATATTGTACCGTTCCTTTTTAGTCTGCACTGTTTTTGCTGGAAAAATCAGCTGATAGCCTTATCTCTAGCTCCTTTTAAGATTCTGTATTTAATATTTGATGTTTTGTTATTGTGGCTTGGTACAGACCTTCTTAGGTCCATCTTGTTTGGGGCTTTCTCTGCTTCCTGAACCTAGAGGTCTGCTTTTCCCAGGTTAGAGAAGTTTTTAGCTGTTATTTCTTCAAATAAGTTTTCTGCCCCTTTCCCTCTGCCACTTCTGGGACCCCTATGATGTGAATATTAGTACACTTGACATTGTCCTGTGGGTTCCACTAACCTGTCCACATTTTTTCTTTTATTTATTTTTTAATGTTTGTATTTATTTTTGAGAGAGAATGAGTGGACGGGGGAGGGGAAAGGAACAGAGGGAGAGGGAGACACAGAATCTGAAGTGGGCTCCAGGCTGAGCTGTCAGGATAGAGCCTGATGCGGGGCTTTGAACTTGTGAACCAGGAGATCGTGACCTGAGCCAAAGTCAGGCACTCAATGGACTGAGCCACCCAGGTGCCCCATCCTCATTTTTTCTTATTTTTTCCTTTTACTGTTCAGCTTGGGTACTTTCTGTTACCCAGGCTTCCAGATTGCTGATCTGTTTATCTGTATCTTCTAATCTGCTGTTGATCCTTCTAGGGTGTTTTTCATTTCAATTACTGTATTCAACACTGATTAGTTTTTTCTTATTTCTTCATTGAGTTCACTTAAACTCTCCTCTCAATTCCAGTGAGCATCTTTATGAACGTTGCTTTGAACTCTATCAGGTCAATTGCTTATCTCTGTTTTTGTTCTTTTTCTAAAGTTTTGTTCTTTCCTTTGGAATGTATTTTTTTCTCATTTTGTTTGACTTTCTGTGTTTGTTACTATGAATTAGGTGAAACAGTTCTCTTCCCCAATCTTGAAGGGATGGTCTTGTGTAGGAATGTCCCTTGTGTAGACTGTGTGTGCCTGTTGGCTTTGTTTGGCTAGAGCTGTAGTGGGTGCAGGCTGAGGGCACACTCTGTGTGGGATGCTGGGAGCTGGGGTGAGTTCAGACCAGATGGCTCAGGAGTGCTTGGTTTCAGCACTGCCCTACTGGGACAGCAGGAGGTGGGGCAGGCCCGGCCCAGGCCCAGTTGTTCTCAGACTCTCTACCCTGGACCCCTCCCTAGTGGAATGGCTGGAGTTGGGGCAGGTATGGGCTGGGGTGCTCTGCATAGGAAGTGCCCTGGCTGGCTGGAGCTGAAGCAGATTCAGGCCGGGGGGTGTCCTGGGGTGCTTCTTGCTTGGGCCACCTTGGTGAGATAGCTAGGGCTGTAATTGGCGAGGGCTGGGGGAGCCTTGGTGGGACAGCTGGAGGTGAGGCAGGTGCGTGTGGTGGGGGACGCTGGAGCTGGTGTGTGGGCTATGGCCTGGGGCTAGAGGGTGCAGGCTGGCTAGAGGGTGCAGGCTGGCGAGAGCGCCTGCTGCCATCTGCACCATCACGGCAGAGAGGGGAGCATAACCAGTGCTGCTGGCTAGCACCTAACCGGAGAGCTCTAACTACTTACCATTTAGTAGTTGCTCTGGGGTTAGTAAATGGGTTTCCTTCACTTATAGTCTATTTGCCATTTATACTGTTGTGTGGGGTGTTTTTTGTTTTTTGTGGGTTTTTTTGGTCATGGCGCAGATTGGGCGAATCTGTGTGCAGGCCTTTCGGTGCTGTCCCTCCCCGCTGCACCTCCTCAGATCATGGTGGGATTCCTGTTGTTACCCCGGATCTCTGTCTCCTGTTGTTCTGTGTGGTCCCACTGTCCTTTGTTGTGTGGAAGCTGTTCAGCCAGCCTTCACTTCTTCTTCAGGAGGAGTTGCTCTCTGTGTAGGTGTAGATTTGCTGTGTTCCTGGGAGGAGGGAGTTCAGGGTCTTTCTGTGCTGCCACTTTGGACCAAAACCAAGTTTGCTTTATTACTTTTGTGTTGCCCTGTTGATCCTAATGCTTACCTGGTGGGAATATCTTTGAGGCGTTCAGTAAAGGATCTTTAGAGTAGGTCTCGTCAGCTGTAAGTATCAAGAACCAGGGGTCTGACAACTATGTTAATTTGAGCAAAGGGTTTCCTCCTTCATCTGTAAAATAGAAGAGGGTGGGCTTGAAATCTGCTTTCTAACTTTATATTTTTATTTTTTGTAATTAGAATTTAATATAGATGTAGATGTGATTGTGTTGGTTTGTAACTTTTCGCTCCTATCTTAATCTGTAGTTTATTTTAGAGAACCATCTTTATATATATGTGCTGCTGTAGATTTACCCCATCAGATAGAAAACCGGAGTTTCCCTTGGGTTCTTTTTTTTTAATAGCTTTATTGAGATATAACTCACATACCGTACATACGCTCATTTAACGTGTACAACACAGTGTTTTTTAGTGTATTAATAGACCATGTGCAGCCAGCACCACCTTAATTTTAGAGCATCTTCGTCCCCTCAAGAGGAAACATACACCCTGCAGTTATCCCCCCTTGCTGCTCATCCCCCGGCCCTACGCAACTGCCTCTCTACTTTGTTTTTGTAGGTTTTCTTATTCTGGACTTTCATAAGAATGGGATCATATAATCTGTGGTCTTCTGACTAGCTTCTTATACTTGCCATAGCCTGTGATGGTGTTTCCATTTTTCTTTCCCTTTAGGTTCTTTTTAAACCTGTTGGTCCTTCTATCCAAGTGGCTCCGGGAGTTACTCATAGCAAACCTGTGTTAACTCCCAAGTCTCATTCTGTTTATATTTATTGGATATAAATATTAGTGTTAGGCACATATTTATTATCTCTTGCTGTTTTTTTACTGGTAGATATTATTACTTTTGTATACATGACATGTCACAGATGAGAACAGCGAAGTTTCCTTAAGTTCTACTATATATGTTTTTTAACTTATGGGTTTATTAATAACTGGAAAGTTCAACTACTCTAATTTTTTTGTTTTCTGGTCCTGAAAGACCAGTCTCATCCCATTGCAGGCTCTTCCAGATTGAGCTGTTTCTTTACTGTGTGTCTGGAAAGTTCTGAAGTATACTCTGGGGTTAGAAATACTGTGTTAGTACATCAGTTCATCCAGAGAAGGAAAGGGACAGCCAGGTTCCTTTTGAAATGTAACCAAAAGTTCATACAGATTAAAAATGTTTTATTGATGGGGCGCCTGGGTGGCTCAGTTGGTTAAGCGTCCGACTTCAGCTCAGGTCATGATCTCACGGTACGAGGGTTCAAGCCCAACATTGGGGCCTGGAGCCTGCTTCGGATTCTCTGTCTCCCTCTCTCTCTGCCCATCCCCCATGCTCTGTCTCTCTCTGTCTCAATAATAAATAAAAATATTTCAAGAAATGTTTTATTGAGGGGCACCTGGGTGGCTCAGTCGGTTAAGCATCCAACTTCGGCTCAGGTCATGATCTCACAGTTCATGAGTTTGAGCCTTGCGTCGGGCTTTGTGCTGACAGCTCGGAGCCTGGAACCTGCTTCGGATTCTGTGTCTCCCTCTCTCTCTCTGCCCCTCCCCTGTTCACACTCTGTCTCAAAAATAAAACATTTTTAAAATTTTATATTTATTTATTGATTTGATAGGAAGGTAGACATAATAGGTATTTCTGGAAGCTCAGATTGGGCTTTTGTGATTGTTTGCTTATCTCTTCCTCAGCTCAAACCCCCAACTTAATGGCAGGGAATTCTTGATGGGATTTGCTGTGAGAAAGTGTTTTTGTTAAAAGTTTAAGGACTTTAAATCTTAAAATTAAAGGCCTTGTAATGCATTCTTGGAGAGCCTTTCCTTCCCTCTTGTGTGGTTGAATGATTGCATCCATGATTCCAGACAGCCTGTTTGTTGAAAGGCTGTTCATTTGCCCAGGCATGCTTTCAACTTGACATTTTCTTTTTTCCTACAGGGATTAAGGCCTGTGGTCTCCACAGAAGCACCGCCTATCATATTTGCCACACCCACCAAACTGAGCTCTGATTTTACTGCATATGATTATGCTGGGCAAAACAAAGTTCCTGAGCTGCAGAAGTTGTTCCAGGTGAGAGAAAATCCTAGAACAGACTCTAAAGAATGACTTGTTATTTTGGCAATGAGTTTTCTTCTAATTGTTTTTGCTTGCTTGATGTTAAAGTTCACTGAGCTGTTAGAAAAGGCTCTCTTGGGTTTGCTGATCTACAGAAAGAAGCTAGAATTGGATTTTAGAATATTATTAATGTTAATCTGCATACAGATAATTGAGAGGTAATTGGCCTAGCTGCATCTCCAGTGCTGCAGCAGTGAGTGTCTGTTAACTGCTGTTGCTAGAAGGTAGTTTTCCTATCCTCAGAAATACATGCAGATTCAGGACTGGCGTTGGGCACTTTTGGTCAGGTTAATCCCTTTTTATCTGATAAGTAAGACTTGATTGGGCCTTCAGAGTCTTGAATTATAGTGGGGGAGGGATTTTGGAGACTGTGCAAATAATGGATTAAACATTTTATGGAATCTTTCTTAAAGATTTTATTTATTATTTATTATTTTCTAAGTAGGCTTCAGGCCCATTGTGGGGTTTGAACTCAATGACCTTGAGATCAAGAGTTGCGTGCTCGGTAAACTGAGCCAGCCAGGTGCCCCTAGAGTCTTTTTTTTAAACAAGGGTTTACCAGCTTAACGGACAGAAGCTGAATACAACGTGGACTTGAGCCTACTAATTGACCTGGTCTGTGCAGACATCACTGAATAATGATCAGAAGTCATACTCAATGTGGAGCATGTCTTGTGCCTGTAGTCATTTAGCTGTGGATTCCTTTTGCCTTTAAAAGAAATCCACCAGTGCTACTGGCCTAGTTCAATAATACATGATAAATTCCTTAGACACATGGAATTTGTTGCATGCATGTTCCTGAGGCCCCATTTTGGAGAATGACTTTGGCCTTACAAGCTTTAGCTGCATATTTTAGAAGATGTACACCATTGTTTCAGTCAGGATTCTAGTGGATTAGGGTTTTTTCCCACTGCAGTGTGTTGATGGCTTAGTTATAAAGGCCTTTGTTCTTTATTAACCTAAACTGTAAAATCTTTTTATTAACCATGTGCTTGATAATTCTTGCTTTCCAGAAGTCCGACGGTGTGCCCATCCACCTGAAGCGAGGCCTGCCTGACCAAATGCTGTACCGGACCACCATGGCGCTGACAGTGGGAGGGACCATCTATTGCCTGATTGCTCTCTACATGGCTTCACAGCCCAAAAACAAATGAGTTAGGCTGCAGAGGACTGGTTTGCTTTTTGGCATAAACTCTTTGATTTTTCATTTTTCATTTTTCTGTAAACATTTTCTTTTTTACTTGAATAGTTTACTTAACATATTTCCAGAAAAATAGATATTAAGGCAATATTTTGGTTTGTTTATGAAATGCACATGGTCCATCAGAGCTCATTGGGTAGTTAAGACACTTGTTTAAAGAAATGCTGCAGCTCTTTGAGCTCCTGATTTCCCTGGAGGTTCAGGGTGAAGGTTGCACACAGGCTCATTAACAGCAGTCTGTGCTGAGGTCCTTAGGGACTGACAGTGGTATTTGTGAGCATGGGGTGCAGACGCCTTTCTGGATGTGGATGTGACTGAGGAAGGAAGACAGAAGCCAAGGCCAGGAGCGTGAAGCAGGAATGTGAGTTAGTAGACACCTTGGGGACTTTTCGCGATAAAATGTTAAGAACAGTTATTTGTAGCCTGCCTCTGTTCATCGGGCGGTTGGTTTCCAAGGGTTATTTGCCTCATCTCAGATCTTTAGTGAAATTTTATGTGTAATTGTTATGTATTTATTCCACCTTGGGAACAGAGAACACCTGTTTAGTGTTGTGCTTTAGACCAGTGTGTTTTATTAATGCACCGGTGATGCAGATTCTCCTTTACCTCTTCAAAATGTTATGGCTTTAAATTGTGATTTACTTTGAATGTGGAATAAATACATGAATGAAAAATCTAAATTTTGAAGTCCTTTTGAATGACCTTTCAGAATACTTTCAGAAAACCAGAGGCATCTTAAACCTGAGTCTAATTTCTTTTTTTTTAATTGGGCACCAGATAATCTTTACAAAATAATTTCTCAAAGTCAAGTAATAGGCCAATGGCATATTGATGGTTCCCATATGGTTCCTTGTGGGAAACCAGCTTGCCCCTTCATGACATGTGCCTGTAACACACGGGTCTTTAGACCTTAATTTCCTGCGCTGTCACAATTGGTAGACTTCACATGCCCTATATTAATGCTGAGAAAAGATGGGATTTTATTTTATAGAAAGTGGTAGCCTGTATCTTGCCAAAGCAAAGAAAAGTGACCTTTTACAAAGGATAAAATAAGCACTCACTGGCATCCTCACTGGGTAGGAAGCCCTTATTTGTCTATACAAATCTAAACTGTACTCTTCTGTTATTTTTCCCACATTTTTAATTTGAAAAATTTCAGACTACAGAAAGATTATAAGAATAGTATGGTATATACAGTATATCCCTTCATTTAGCAATGTATTGCCACCTTTGCCTTTTCTTGCTCTCTCACAAATGTGGGCACACAATGAATGTATGTAAACACACACATTTGTTTTTTTGCTGAATCACTTAAGATTAAGCCATGCAGTTATGATAATTCAGCCATAATTATTTTAGGCAATATCTCCTAAGAATGAGGACATTCTCCTTCATGATCATAATACAGCTGTCACACTCAATTTAACATTGATAATAATACTAGTTAATATTCTATATTTAAATTTCTCCAGGTATCACAATGATGTATCCCTTATAGTTGTGTTTTTAAAAATAACTTTAGTGGGATATAATTTACATACCATACAATTCACCTGTTTAAAAGGTATGTAAACCTTGATGCGGGGCTTGAACCCACGAACAGTGAGATCATGACCTGAGAACTCGGACACTTAACCGACTGAGGCACCCCGGCACCCCAAGCATCCCACTCCTCATTTCATCTTAGGTCATGATCCCATGGTCTTAGGGACTGAGCCCCCTTTGGAGCACGCTGAGCATGGGGCCTGTGTGGGTTTCTATTTCCCTCCCCCTCGGCCCCTCTCTTGCTCTCTCTCTTAAAAAAAATTTAAAATGTACAATTCAGTGGTTTTTATTGTATACAGAGTTGTACAACCATCACCACAATCAATTTTAAAATATTTTCATTACCCTAAGAGGAAGTCCTATGCCTGGGCCTGTTAGCAGTCATTCATCTTCCCCATCCCACCTCCTCCCTTAGGCAAGCACTGATCTGTTTTCTGTCTTCACAGATTTATCTTTTCTGGGCATTTCATGTAAATATCAATTTTGTTTTGTTTTGTTTGAGAGAGAGCAAGGGAGTGCACAAGAGGGGCGCAGAGAGAGAAAGAGCGAGAGAGAGCGAGAGAGAGAGCGAGAATATCACAGGTGGGCTCCACTCTCTCCACACTGGTCAGTGTAGAGCCCAACACAGGGCTCAGTCTTCCGAACCTGTGAAATAATGACCTGAGCTGAAATTGAAAGCCAGACACAACCCACGGAGCCATCCAGGTGCCCCATAAATATCATTTAGTGTGTGATCTTCTGTGACTGGTTTCTCTCAGTGTAATGATTTTGAGGTTCATCTGTGTTGTAACATGTGTTAGGGCTGCATTCCTCTTTATGGCTGAAGAACGTTTTGTTGTATAGACACACCACATTTTGTTTATCCCTTCACCAGTTGATGGATTTCGGTTATTTCCACTTTTTGACTACTATGAATATGCTTTGATGGAAGATACACATACAGGTTTTTGAACGGGCCTGTGTTTTCAGTTCTTTTGGGTACATGCCTAGGATATACCTAGCAGTGGAATTCCTTGGTCATTTGGTAACTCCCTATTTAACTTTTTGAAGAATTGCTAGGCTTTCTAAATCAGCTTTCATTTTACATTTTTACCAGCAGTGGTAGTTGACTTCTGTTTTTGTTTTAGGTCCAGGATCCACTCAAGGATCACACAGTGTATTTAATTGCCATGTACCTTTAGTCTTCTGTAGTCCAGAGTTGTACCCAGTGCCCTTTGTGGAAGAGTTTGAAGAGTTGAGGGCAGAAGATCCTTCAACTTGGATTTGTCTTACTGTCTCCTTATGATTGGTTGAGGTTAAAACATTTTCGTCAGGAATTCTTCAAATACAACGTGGTATTCTTACTAAATCATGTGGCACTTGATACCATTTTGTTCCATTATTGGGATAACTTAATCCTGCTGTTGTCTGCCAGATTTCTCCCTTATAAGATACCCTTTCCCTTTGTAACTAATAAGTAATACGTAGGGGGAGGTATTTGAGACTGGGAATATCCTGTCCTCGACAGTATGGGACCCAGTAGTAGTAGTAGTCCGTGGTGATTCGCGACTGGACCGTCTATAACTGAGGTGGTTGTAAAAAAGGGATTCTGTATTCTGTCATTCCTTCTACACTGTTGACATTTTCCTGTGAAGCTGGATCACCCCCATTCCTTTAAGAAATATTAGTGTAATTTTCTCACTCACTGTAATAACCATCCCCTTCATTATTCATTCCAAGGCTTAAATTCAGCCCAGATTTGGCTTCTGTGTCCTATTGACATGTCCCATCAGCGTTGGGGGTACTTCTTTATGTTCCGACACAGCAGATGCTTTCTATGCTTACCTTGTTTTTTTTCTCTACTCTAGTTTCCTCTGTTTACTTCCAGATATGTTCTATTTTTATATAGGGATACATTTTCCTTCTTTGCCTCATTTATTTTTGCCTAAATGGTACTCTACATTCCTACTAGTCTGTTGTAGTCTGGAACTTGTTCTCTGCCTCATTTTTCTGAATTATATCCCATTTTATGAACACACCATAGTTTACTTAGCAAGTCTCCTTTCAATGGCTATTTAGTCTTAAGTGTTTTGCTGTTATAAACACTGCTTTAATATATAATCTTTCCATTTCCTTTTACATTTTGTTGAATGTATCTGTAGGATAATTTCTAAAAGTGAGACGTAAGGCAAGGGGGATAGGTATTTCTAATTTTGATAGCTGCTCTTTACTAACAGAGAATGGTGCTGATGTATGTTCCTGTTCAGAGGTGATGAGGAGGCCTGTTCCTCCCTCCTCCCTCTTACCAGCAAAGTGCTGTATCAGATTTTATCTTTGCCATCCTGGTAAGTGATACAGTTCTTTGGTTTACATTGTCTTTCTGTTGTAATTAGTGATATATCTTATAGCGAATATCTTTCATTTAAAATTTATTTTTAATTTTTAAAATCCTTTTTATTTTTTAAGTTTATTTACTTTGAGAGAGAAAGCAAGCAGGGAGGGGCAGAGAGAGAAGGAGAGAGAATCCCAAGCAGGCTCCTTGCCATCCACACAATAGCCCGACCTGGGGCTTGAACTCACAAATCATAAGATCATGACCTGAGCTGCAATCAAGGATCGTACACTTAACTGAGTCACCCAGGAGCTCCAGGATTTTATTTATATTTTTTTGGTTTTTTGTTCATTTATTTTGAGAGAGAGAGAGTGAGTGGGGGAGAGGAGCAGAGAATCTCAAGCAGGCATCACACTGTCAGTGCAGAGCCTGACGTGGGGCTCAGAGATGATGACCTGAGCCGAAATGAAGAGTTGTATGCGTAACTGACTGAGCCACCCAGGTGCCCCTTGTTTTTAAGTAATCTCTACACAACATGGGGCTTGAACTCCCAACCTGAGATCAAGAGTTGCACACTCCACCAACTGAGCCAGCCAGGTGCCCCTAAAATCCTTTCATTTTTAAGGTTTTCTTTCCTTTTTTTTTTTTTTTTTTTTTTTTTGGTAAACTATCTATTCACCTACTTTGCCCACAAATGTCCAGGTGCTCTTTGATAATGCTATAAATGTCATTGGTCCATGTGGCCGACTTCTCCGGAACAGAGACTGCTGACTCCTGTGTGAGCCAGGCCTCTCCTGATCATTAGTCCCAGAAATTTATTAAAACCAGCCAAACGAGAAAGAGGGATTTTTCAGAACCCCGGTGGAGCTGGGCCTCACTAAGACTGACTTCCGGGATGAAGGTGCTTGATGTAGTCACTGTTGGCCGTGCAGCTTTTTCTTTCTCTGTCTCTCGTTTGTTGCACATGATAGGAAGTGTCCAGTTGTCCAGTCACCGGAAATGAGCCTTGAATTTCAGGAGAGAGAATGTCTGGCTTCTCCTGGGTCGGGTGTCCCAACATGGGGCCAGGCCTTGGGGATAGATCTAGAGAAGGAGCACTGGTTGGTGCGTTGTTGGACCTTAGATGATGGCTTTGAGCCTTTTGGTGTGTCCTCAGGACGGTTCTTTCTAAGCATGTTACTTTGAACTTTGTTAGGTTGGGTTGTCTGCCCAGAGGGGGACTGACTACCCTCCTTGTCAGTGCTGTCTGGATGAAATGCTGTCATTGGAGGGACCCTCCCCTCCCCTCCCCTTCCTTCAGGTGATATGGTTAGTCTGACAGTGTTGGTCTGGATTCCTGCTGGGGATAGGACGCTTCCATAGGTTCCCAGGCAACAGTAGTTACAAAGGAATCAAATTTTAGGTCCTCAGGTAAAATTGAGGTGAGAATGCACCTGGCTCAAGGCCAGGCCTCAGAAGGAAGGCAAACCCCTCCCCTCTCTAGTCAGACCGCAGTGTGTTGCCTGGAGCATAAAAACCATCTAGGGGCACCCTGGGGGTGATTGCCAATAATGATGACGTGGAAAATGTGACTGATGATTGTAATGGTCCTTCTGCAAGTTTTCTGAGTCTTTGTTTTTAACCAGTTGAGTTCAGTTGATCATTAAAAATAATTTTGATAGTAGATTAGTCCATGGCTTTTGGTGTATAACTCAGGAGCCGAGAATTCAGAGACGCTGCTACCACAAAACTAGGATGGAATTGGTGCAGCAGGTGTCTTACAGTGAGGGGGTCCATCCGTGGACGCGGGAGCCAAGCTTCCTTCCCCTAATCAGGATGCGTTTCTGGTAAGACTGCCCGTATCTAATCATTATCCATATTTATATTCTGTGGTCTTAATCAAATATGTGCTAATAGTAATTATAGTGTAATCCAGAATAAAATATTTCTAACACTTAGATCTTAACGGTCATAGGAAATTTAACTAAAATTAAATTTTTTATGTTGCAGAGAATTATACGTATCAATAAAACTTTCAAAAGCCTAAAAAATATATTCCGTTGGGATAAAATTGGGGGGGGTGGTAAAATTTTAGGTGGAGAAGTAAGTTGAAGGTGTCTAATTGCAATGGTATTTATATTCCATTGAATACACTTACAGAGGTGATTTAATAAGTTAAGCTCCTATTTACCAAATACCAGAAACTATACTCTTTGCAGCTATTTAACCTTACAGTGAAACATTTGAGGTGGTAAGCTTATATATGCAAAAGGACACACATAGATTCTCAAAATTCTTTTCAGGCGCACAAGAGCAAAATAGGTTACAAATGACTACACTTCTTTCAAAGACCTGCCCCCTTCTTTGTTTTCTGTCAGCCTGATTCCCTTTCCAGGTCTGACTGGCTTCTCCTTCCTCAGCCCCTCAACCCTCAACCAGTATGGCTCTGGTGTGAAGCTGCTGGTGGCACGGGGAAGGCAGTAGTAGCTTTGGAACGCTGGCTGGCTGGCTTTGATTTGTGGACTGCTCCTTCCTGTTGTGTGTGTGGCTCTGGGCAGGCTCCTTGGGCTTGTTTGGTGTTGACGTTTCTACTCCCCTCGTCTTGTTTCACACTTTTCTTTTTAAAAAAAAAAACTTTTTATAATGTTTACTTATTTTTGAGAGAGTGAGAGAGATAAGGGTGTGTGGGGGGGGGAAGGGCAGAGAGAGGGGGGCGGATACAGAATCCAAAGCAGGCTCCAGGCTCCCAGTGTCAGCACAGAGCCTGATATGGGGCTCGAACTCCTGAACTGCAAGATCATGACTGGAGCCAAAGGCGACGCTCAACCGCTAAGCCACCTTGGTGCCCCTCTTTTTTATTTTTTAAATTTATTTTTATTTTTTTAATGTTTGTTTAGTTTTGTGAGAGAGACAGAGTGTGAGTGGGGAAGGGGCAGAGAGAGAAGGAAACACAGAATCAGAAGCAGCCTCAGGTTCCGAGCTGTCAGCACAGAGCCTGAAATGGGGCTCAAACCCACAAACCTTGAGATCGTGACCTGAGACAAAGTCAGAAGCTTAACCTACTGAGCCACCCAGGTGCCCCTTCTTTCAGACTTTTCTTATGGTTGCAAACTGTGCAAACCTCTCACTTTCTGACCACTGACCCTCAGCAGCTAGAGGTTAGGCCAGGGACAGTGATTGATTGCTTAGAAATTGTGATACTACCTGGTTTCAGCTCAGCAATAATACATTTATTCGATGTTTTGCAAATACCCTGGGTTGGGTCACTGATGTAGCAGGCAAGGCTGCCTGAGTTGGGTATGGCTGGGAAATGGGGTCCTGTCCTTGTGCTCTTCTTGTCAGGGTCATGGCTGTCCTCCTTGGTTGTCCAGGCCTCCTCTGACCCATGGTTATCAAGGAATTCCACAAATCCTCTGCTTCTACAAGGCATTTCATCAGTGTGCAAAAGCACATGCTCTTAGGTGCCAGGGACCTAAAGATGAATCAGATACCTTTGTCTTTGTAAGTGAGCGCTGTGAGTATATTTAAGTAAGCTCCCTAAAAGTTTTTAGGTCCTTCTCAACGTCTCTCTCAGTGTGTGCATTGGTAAACCATGTGACCAAGAAACTTGTTACGGAAGAATTCTGCTACTGTCCCTCACCTGTCCCAGTCTGGGAGCTCCATGTGACTGGTGGCTTTGCTGCTTTAGGACAGGCTGCCCCTGGGTGTGTATGGCCTGGGGAAGCCGGGCCGGGGCTGCTGTTCTGGGAAACCCCATGTGCTAAGGCGGAAGGAGGTCACCCCTGCTGTCCTTAGCATCCGCTGAGCCTCTCCTGACATGAATGGAGCAACTGGCGTAGCCCAGGGTGGGGACAGGAGTGGGATGGGTCCTTCCTCTTTTCTGCCATCGGCAGCTGTCACTTGCATAAGCTTCAGTTGGGAATCCTGACCTGTGTGGTTCCAGGAGGCAGCGGGTGCCACGCTGCCTCAGGAGGTGTTGGGTGTGTGGACTGAGGGCAGATGCTGCATTTGCTCAGGGTCTGGAGCCCGTTACAACAGATTTCCAAGGGAGTTGCTGCAAAAACTATCGGAAAGTGGGCCAGCAGAGTGGCTGGGAATGGCATTTTTCTCTTTTTCCCCTCGAGTTCTGACAAAAGCCCTGTTGGGACATCCTGCCTTTTCTTGTTCTGACCTTGCCCATGACCTTGAGCTTTGTCATGGTCTCATGGGTGTACCTCAGGCCCAAAGCGCTGGCCCTTCACACTGCCCAACACGTACTGGCCAGATTTGCCAGTGTAAATATAGCATTCCCATGGGGAGTCCCCCAGGATGCAGGGGGTGCTGGCGCCGCCTCCCGGTCAGCAGCGGGAAAGGCCCTGGGAAGGCCGGTCAGGAGAGCACAGGGCTGGGGCAGGGCTGCTGAGCGGGCTGCCAGCTTCCAGAGGGTTCCTGAGAGCCCCTCAGGTGCTTCAGCCACCTCGGGAGCAGGGAGATGTGGGAGCAGGGCAGGTAAGCAGGAATAGAATGGGGCTTGGACAGGGGTCTGCGGTCCCCAGCCTTTGCAGGAAAGGCTGAGGAAAGAGGCACCTTGGTCGCTCGGCCCAGCACAAGCCGCTCTTGTTAGGCCCTGGCAGAGGTTCTGGAATTGCCTTGCCACCAGGGAGGGTGGGCAAGAAGATGGTGGATGTTCCAGAATCCGTTAATACCAGGCCCATCTCCGACTCCTACACAGCTCCCCTGCTCCGGCCACAGAACCTCCGTGTTAGACGGCAGATTAATTTGAAAATTGAGTTGCAGCTGGATGAGTTGATGTCAACTTCAAAGTTCAGTGGTGTTTAATTAAAGCCATCCAGAGACGAAACCTGCTCCCAGGAAATTATTCTGGCCGAATAATTAAAGAGAATAAAGGTTAGATTTGTGTTTCTGGCTGACTCTGTGTTGCATTCAGCATCTCCAAAACACGAATTCCATTAACCTTTGGTGAACCAACATTAAATTGCTTTCAATTAGTTGTCATTCTAATTAAGGTAGAATCACACAGAAGAGCCTTTGTTTATACTTGGTGTCTGTTCCCTTTTCTCCTCTGGAATGATGTCCTCTTGAAGAAACGGTCATTTGGAAAATTGGTTTGTAACTTTGTGTCTGCCTGTCCCTCCTTCAGTCAAGACCTCTTCATTGAACATCAGGAAGAATGGCCCCAGGGGAAGTGGGCTGTGGCCGCAGGCTGGGCTGAGTGGTCACTGCTGCGGCTGGTTGAGGGGACTGGCGGGCATGTGTCCCGTGGCTGCGGGAGACAAAGGTAAGGAATGGCTAAGTAGTCTGCCCAGCCTGGGAAGTCGAGGTGAGGTCTGGTCTGCCCAGGGGGCCTTTGGGTTGGGAGGGGAGTATGCTTGCTGCCATTAAAAACAGAAGGGGTGGGGGTGGGGTGCCTAGGTGGCTCATTTGGCTACGCCATCTGACTCTTGATTTTGGCTCAGGTTGTGATCTCACAGTTGGTGAGATCAAGCCCCGTGTCTGGCTCTGCACTGACGGTGCTCAGTCTGCTTGGGATTCTCTGTCTCTCTCCCTGCTCCTCCCCTGCTCACTTTCTGTCTCAAAAATAAACAGACTTAGAAACAGGGCAAGGAGTCTGGCTGGCTCTGTTGGTAGAGCACATGACTCTTAATCTTGGGGTTGTGAGTTCAAATCCCCGGGTGGGTGTGGAGATTACTTAAAAAAGAAAATCTTAAAAAAAAAAAAAATCTTAACAAAACAGAAGGGACAGCCTGACTCCACTTGTGAAGGCAGTCCTACCTCAGGCTTTGTACCCAAGAGACGCACAGTTTTGGGGTTTCTTAGTGCTGCCAGTCCGCCCCACCACTGGTGAGCTGGCTCTTCAAGTTTTGTGGGTTTTTTTCTTGGTTCCCTCACTCTCTGGGCTGTCTCTAGCTCCTCATGAGTTTTATGTTCTTGACCTTAGGGGCCATCAGGTGCCCTGTTGTCCTTTCCCAAAAGACTTTGCCTTGAGCGGATCTGGGGTTATCTAAGGATAGACACCCTGTTTTCCTGTCAGACTGGGGGCTTGCGCTGTCTCCACCATCACTAACCCTCAGCACAGACTTCATTCTCTAATTGCTATGCCAGACTCTGTGTTGGGCAGGAGACAGAGAGGGGTGGCCTGGTCTCCAGAGCTCACAGAATGATGAGCACAAGCAGCGTGCAACAGAACATCTAGAGGTGGAGCCAGGGCGGGGGGAGGAGCAGCAGGGACGACGGAGGGGGCGCGTGGACATTGCGTGGTGCATTGTAGGTGCTTTCCGGACACTGGCCTGAGGGAAGAGCACGTGCTGGTGTGTGTGAGCGTCCTGCACAGGCGTGAGCAGGTGGGGAGACAGGCATGGCAGCACCCGTGACTGAAGAGGAGGTTCAGGCAGCTCATGAACAACCTCTGTGTGTGTGTGTGTGTGTGTGTGTGTGTGTGTGTGTGTATGAAAGAAAGGTTTCAGTGATGACTCGGCTTCTGGGCGAGTGGAGGTACAAGACTAGGGGTAAACAGCAGGGCATGTTTGTTGGGGGAAAATGGATGGGTGGTCTATGAGGCCTCTAGGCGAAGAGTTCCGATAGGCAGTTGGGTCTGGAGATAGAAATTGGAGAGTGAGGGGTGCCTGAGTGGCTCAGTCGGTTAAGCATCCGACTTCGGCTCAGGTTATGAGCTCGTGGTCCGTGGGGTCAAGCCCCATGTTGGGCTCTGCTGACAGCTCAGGGCCTGGAGGCTGCTTTGGATTCGGTGTATCTGTCTCTGTTCGTGCCGTCTCTACCTCTCAAAAGAGTGAATAAAAATGTTAAAAAATTAAAAAGAAATTGGAGAGTAGGCAGGATTCAGGGGCAGTGGTGTCTCCCGTTGTGAGGGTGTTCGTGTGAGGAATGGGGGAGGAAAGGCCGTGATGGGTCACAGGGGTACACGAACAGGGGACCATAGACATGTTACATGGAAGAAGCCAGACACAGAACGTACCATATGATTCCATGTCTATCTCAGAGCCAGACAAAACTAACCCGTGGTGATAGAGGTCAGCCTTGTGAAGAATGTTCCGTGTCTGCTTGTGGGCGGTTACATGTTTGTACGTGTGTAGACAGCTGCACCAAGATCTGGGCGCCCTACTGTACGCATAAGCAGTGGTCTTAAAAGGAAGTTGGAAGTGTAGGGAAGGAAAAACAATTTTTTCTCACTCTTCTGACTTGGGTGAGACCCCTGTCATACAATATTAACAGGAGAACAAAGTTTAGTAACATGTTAATCTCATGCGCACTCGGGAGATGCCCGAGGGGGGGGCAGTGAGTCATTCCCTGAGGGGGCTTAGAGCTCAGGCATGAACCCCTCCGGGTAGGGAAGGGGGAGCGCAGGCTTCGGAGGGGAAGGTAGACGGTTTTTAGGGCACATGGAAGGGCCCTGAGACCAGAGATGAGCATGTGGCATCCGCGGCTAGTCTCCTCTCCTGTGGTAGTGGCTGAAGACCCTCCCGGGGAGGGGTCTGTGACGGTCGGTTCCTGTTGGAGCATCTGTCTCAGGCAGGAAGGGTGTTCAGAGAAAGGCTCTCCCTGCACCTGCTGGTTTTCAGGTGCCTACCGCCCAAAGTCCTCGCCCTACCAGAGGGCATAGTTTTGGGTGGCATGTTTTCTGCTTCCCTTCCGAAGGACGATGGAAAGAAGGGAGGAGGGAGGGGGGTGGGAGGAAGGAGGAAGCCTGGAGCCAGTGGTGTCAGGAGAGGATGGATAAGCAAGAGTGCTGGCCGTGTCGCTCACACAGCACGGCCACGGGCTGGCTCTGTAGAGCGGCTTGTGTGCGTGGCCCTGTCCTTGGAGGCTGCCCTGTCGGCCCTTCGTGTTCCCTAGTGCGTGTCCTAGCGCTGTCCAATGACCCTGACCTGGAAGCAGAACAGGGGGAGTGAAGTGCCTCGGGTCACAGCCAGGCCTGAGGGACCTCCCGGGCCTGGTCCACAGCTCCCTCCTGTGCGACGGCCACGTCTGTGGTTCCTCGCGTGCCCTTTCCGACAAATCCCTGTGTTTAAATTTGATAACGTTTAATTTAAAAAGGTGATTAATTACTGTAATTTAATTGAAAAGAACTGTCTTCTATTTTAACGTGCAGGTTTCCCATAGAAACCACTTCAGCCCCGCGGCCCTCAGTGGCGGCTTCATTAAGGGAGCCATCTGCGGGCTTTGCTGGCTTTCCTGACAAGCTGTCGCGCTGCTCCGACTGCCAGTGCAAACACTGTTGATTGTGCAGGAGGCTCCAGCCAGCCATCGGAGGGGACGGCCTTTCCCTCCCTGTGACAGCGGCACAGCTGGTCTCTCTCCTGTTCCCAGTGCCGGGCCTTCACCGGGCGGGTAGGCAGGACCCTCAGCTCGCCTCCCCTGTGCCTGGGCCGCTGTGGCCGGTCGCCCTCACTCCTCTCAGCCCAGACCCGGAGGTGCGGGAGGTGGGGCCTTGGGGCGGCACAGACAGAGCCTGAACTTCCCTCAGCCCACTGGGAAAAATGGCTTTCTCATCTCCGCTTTGTTTTTTCTGTCAAATTCCTCACTTGCCCCCAAGGCAAGGGCCGGCCCATTGTGCAGTGGGAACGGGATCTCCCGACGCTCCGGGGTCCTGTGAGGGCTGAGTCTTAACACAATTCTTCCAGGAGAGAGGGGACTCTTGGCTCAGCCCCGAATTAATTCATCTTCTAAATGGAAATGTCAAAGCCTGGCAAACATTCCTGCTAATGATTCTGGTGATGAGGTATTCACGGGCAGCAAACAGTAGGCCACATGAAAATGGATTTTGCCCGGGAAGCCGGGAGGATCTGTCTCTCTCGAGGGAGAAACCCTGATAACCTAATCTCAATTCTGTAGCAGTTTCTAGAGGGCTGGCTAAGGAGTGGAATTTTTTTTCTTGTCATTTTATTAGTTCTGAATAAGGTGATTCAGCCCCAGCCCCCGAGGGCAGGAAGCGGCAGCCGGAGAAGGTTCCAGATCTAAAGCGAAGCTGCTGAGAAACCAGTAGGAGGGAGGGGGTACGGAGTGCCCCAGGAGAGGGGGAGGACACCAGGGGGTCATCAGAGAAGCGCACTTCCGGGTAGGTAGGTCCTCAGCGCCCCCAGGTAGCCTCTCCTTCGCCCCTCCCCCCATAGCAGGTGCAGTCCCTGCCTTGCCTGGGGCCCCTTCACGCCCTGGGCCGAGCTAGGAATTCTCCCACGGACCCTGGGAGCGGATTGCCGCCTGATCAGCAGCAATGCTTTATCTGACCTGTAGGGGGAGCACCTCAAATGCACAAGGTTGAACATTCTATGAAAAAATGGGGTATTGAGGCCCATTTTCTTGTCTACATTCCCTTATGAAGCATAATGAGAAGGTCAGGTTTCTACATCATTGATTTTAAAGGTTTTATTTGGAAATAGGTAGACTCACAGGAGGTTTCAAACACAGTAGGGAGTTCGGTGAGCCCTCCCTCAGTTTCAGAGATGAGGAAATCGGTACAACACACTGATCCACACTGCAGACCTTGTTCAGTCTGTACCAGTGTTGTATGTCCTGTGGGTAGTTCTGTGCATTTGAATCCTGTGTACAGATTCATATAATCACCAGCACAACCAAGATGCCTGCAGACAATTTATCACCACAGAGCAGCCCCTGGGGTATCTTTATAGTGATAACTCTTCCCTTCTGTCCTGTCCCCTGGCATCACTAATCAGTTCTCTGTGGTTTGGTCATTTCAAGAATGTTACAGAAATGGAAATAGAATCGATAAGCTTTCAAGATTTTTTTCACTATGAGTGATGAATACCCTTATGCTTCCTCTAAATTTTCACATATCAGTAGTTCTTTTATTTATTAAGTAGTTAATTTATTTAGAGAAAATGCATGTGTGTGGTGGGGTGTGGGGGGAGGCAGAGAGAGAGGGAGAGAATCACACGTAGGCTCTGCCCTGTCAGTTCAGAGACCGAGACTCACAAACGCTGAGATGGTGACCGGAGCCGAATCTGAGTCAGACGTTTAACCGACTGAGCTACGCAGGTGCCCCAACACCATTTTTTATTAAATATAAAAATTTAACCTTCTGGATGTTCTAGAATTTAAGCAGTGGATGGGTGGTTTCAGTCGATGACCAACCCGAGATTCCTTAGTTAAGCACACTTTCCACATTTCAGATCATATACTATTTACAGCCTGCAGTTAGTTTTCTAACTTTGGGGGAAGCTGACTTTCCTGTATACTAATTCTAAACTGTACCTTCCTAGGTTACAGGCCCTGTGAGGGCAGGGCCGGGGCAGTCTCGCCATCGGATTCCCTGCTGATGCCAGCACAGCTCCTTGCGCGAGGCAGGTGGGAACAAACACGCCCCAGATAGCCCCCTGGCTACCACTTGGAAGGTGCTGGTGGCACCACAGGACATTTTTATTGTAGGGAGACAGCCTATAGAAGGAAGAGGACCCGTCTTACCCGGACACCGACTTAGGTTAACTGAACTCGTGTTCTGTGGCTGACGTGGTGAGAATGCCAGCTTCTGGTTTCCCTGCTTCCAACCGGGTTTCCCAGTCAGCCTGACCTGGCGTGGGCTGAATGGACACCGCCATGAGAGGCGGGCTCCGGAGCCCTTTCCCGGGATGCGCTCTGGCCCGGGGGCCGTGTGAACCTCCAGAAGGAAGCAGCAAGACCAGGTATGAAGGCTTTGCTTTTCACTGAAGTTATTTTTCGCGCCTGGGACCCTTTATTCTGGCACCAACCCCACCCCCACTCCACCTCGTTTTTTGTTCCTTTTGTGAGATCTGGCTGAAATGTGCCTCTGGAGCTGGTTTTGTGTGATCCCACGAGGATGTTTAGCCATCAGCACTGTAATCATGCATATTCATCTCTGTGGTGTTTCCCTTGAAGATCTATTGTCAGGACCGCATGTTTACATTGCTGAGGGGGGGGTGCCAGATCAAAGCCCGTGGCTGGGTGGGGGGGGCTGGCAGAGCCCCCACGCTTGCTGTGCGATGGGGAACGTGGACAGAGTGCAGGATGCACTCGACTAATGACGAGGTTGCTGCGCTTTTTCGGTGCAATGGAAATTGCCCAAAGGCTGGAAAATGAGGGAGTGGCTCCACACAAACAGGTTTAAATTGCACATTAGGGACAGAGGACACATGTGCCCGACTACGGCCTAAGAAAGCAAGAGGAGCAGGCAGTTGCTGGCAGCAAGTGCCACAGGAAGGTGTAAGGGCCTGGAAGCTTCTCTGGCACTCTGGTTATAGGGGCAGCAGGAGGGGGGACTTGGGCAGAAGGGTCCCTTCAACTTTGGGACTCTGTTCAGAGCCCACTGCTGCCTTTTTCAAGTCTACCTGCTTTCTGCAGTTCCCCCTATGCTGCTCTTCCAGGCCTGCTACTCATTTACCCTAGTTCATTGTCTGTGTTAGCGGTGACTAAGTGACCTGGCTTCCGGTTTTGGCTCAGCCACCTGCTGGTAGTGACCTGACTTCTCTGTTCCTCAAGTTGCTGTGTGTATAATGCAGAGAATGGAATTTAGGATTGTTGGAAGAACTGAGCGTGTGAACACACAGAAGGCATGAGTTACAGGAGGCATTCGCTATTGCTGTGGAGTAGCAATTCGATATGTGGCTGGGCCAGATTTTAGCCTTTGAGCACTTGTTTTTTTGTTTTTGCCCATTTCCTGGTTTTGTCCTTTGAGATATAGAAGTACCAGTAAGTTTTTCTGGCAGATTTCTGGATTCGTTAAAAAACAAAAAACGGAAACCCAAAGACAAAATGTGTTCCGTTCCATAAGCCACTGTCTCCTGAGGATGTCACCCAGGGATGCAGAAATGAAAACAGGCTGACGTTTCCAGAGGAGACAATGAAACTTTCTTCTGTTTGGGATTCTTTTTATTCCTTTGCCTTCTTTATATCAGAGCATTAAGGGTTATCACAGGGATTTATTTATTAACGAATGTAGAGTAGAAATCCAGGTTTTCTTTGGAATAGGTGAGCCACTTAGCAAGTCTAACATTATGTGAGGAGAGCAGGAGCTGCCTCTTCTCAGAGTTCCATCGGTGTTTTTGGGAAAAAGGCCTGAGACCTTTCTGAGGTCCTCAGGACCCCAGTCCTGGGCGTGGCAGGCAGAGGTGGCTTCTGCGACAACTGTGCAGCCTCACTGGAGGCCCGGCTCCCCCACTCCCTCAGCCAAGTCGGAGCCGGACACAGGCTCTCTGCCAGCTCTGTGATCCTTCCCCTCCTCCTCCCCTCCCCCTCCCTGGTCCCGAAGAAGGTCTTCCTCCTAGTTTGAGCGGTAGAAGCACAAGCTTGGAGGTCACCAAACACGAAGCCCTGGCTGTTACCCAAGTCTGGAAACAACGGCCACTTCCCAGTCTCCCAGCTCCTCTCCTCGCCCCCGGGAACACGCCCCAGCGCCACGTGAAGGCCAGGGGGCTGGAGCGGTGCTGGGCACACAGGTGTCCCCCTCCCCACCGCTTCTGGCCCCCAAGTCCTACATGTCCGCTCTTCAGGCCTGTCAGCTTTGTCCTAAAACCATGTTCTTCAACGGTCTTCATTTCAGTTCCAGCCTGAAGCTGGAAACCCAATTCCTTCTAGATGTTATACCACCACCTCAGTGTGTTCAAAATCGAATTCGCCATCATTTCCCCCTTTTAGGTCCCCTCATGTTATTATGAGGGAAAATCACATTGTTCAGGGAGTTTGCTCAGATGTGTCCGACCCGGTGAGATCAGGAATTCCTTCCCCAGGGCCGCCTCTCGGGTTCGTGTCTATGGGGTGGTTGTGAACAGAGAGTCAGGGTCAGTGAAGATGAATAAGGGAGCGACGAAAACCCCATCATATCCATGATTTTTAAACTGAGGAATGTACGGAAGGCTCCCAATCTGAGTTTTCAGAAAGAAGAGTTTGTAGCAGCCAGTGCAGGACCGTGGCATAGAGGCTCCAGGGCCCTGCGCGGCATGGGCAAGCCGGTGCGGGGTGCGGGCCCCCCGGAGCAGGACGCCGCACAGGGCCGACAGGACGAGGCGGTGATGGCAGTCCGTCTGTCCCGCAGCCAGGATCACCAGGGTTACCCAGAGTGCAGTCATGAAATAAATGAAAATGAAGCTATTTGCCTATGAAGTGGGAGTGTAAATGAGAAGTAATCTCCTCTCCTGTAATGAGATGGCGGTGTGTCCATCGTGGCGGGGAGGGGGCGGCAAGTGATAACTGGACAGCCTTGGAGACTAGCAGCACACGCAAAGGAAGAGTCGAGACACGTGAAACATTTTGATTATTTTATTTCATAATCTTCAAAATTTTCTGCCACGAGACAGGAATGCATGATAGAAATGGCTCAACATCTTCACATGAAACACTTGGATTCATTTTCATTCACAAGTTTTTCTAAAAACATCTACAATTTCATAATCCCACCCACCTGCAACCGTTATCACAGATTTAATTGACCATTAAACAGTAGTTGCCAGCAAGAGGGCTGGGCCGCTTCTGCGCGGTAGTAGTGTCTTTTGAAACTACCACCCAAGAGTCTCACGATTAGAAAGCTCCTTGTCCACAGCAACCGCAGGGCGCCTGGCGTCCCAGGGACACGCCCTGATCGCAGAGAGCTGCATCTCCCAGGTGAAGAAATGCTTTTTCTTCTAGAACTACTTGTTCGTCTCCGTATTTTTCTTGCAGGGAAGAACACATGCTGATCTGGTGATTTAATTACACTGACAGGCAAGTATATATGCCTGACATTTACTGATGCGCTCTGATCATTATGTACAGAACGTGCTGAAAAAAGATGGATTGCTTGGAATCTGTCTCTTCTTTGGAAGAGAAATCCTTTGAGGTTTTTTTTTTTTTGAACTGTAAACAAAAGGAAAGAGATATACGTGGACATATACCTATACACGTAGAGATATACACTGAGTATTTTCGATGTGGTGTATATCTTCCCCTATAGATACAGAGTGTCACACTCACCCCTTCACACATACCCACACCCTTACACACAGCATGTGAATATAAATGTTGTGAGTGTCCTTGGGAGTTGACTGGAGTTTGTATATTAATTACCAAATGATGAAATACCTGATTTGTATTACTCCTGAGAAGATACTAGAAGGGAATGACAGTTCTGATGCACTTTGGAATGGCACAACCACGTAAACACTTGCATACTTAAGACTTCTGAACTCATTCAAAGTTTCTAAACATGGTCTAACACAAAAAAATCAAAACAATTCAGCAAGTTAAAAAATAAAACAGTATTTTATATCAATGTATAAACAAATATATAGGAAATGCGTATTTGTAATTACTTTTATGGTAGGAAATGTACTTAAGAAAAACATAGTTATCTGACAAAAAAAAAACAAAAACAAAAACAAAACCAGACCCCCCCCCATACTACCCAATGCATAACACCCACGTCGCTCGTAACTGCAGGGGACAGTCCCATCAGGACTGCAAGGGCTTGAGTGACTCCACCAGAGAAAAAGTAGCATATGTAGCAAGTCTGTTAAGTATGCAATTTATAAAAAGTGACTGTTATTCATACTTCTCTAAAACAGAATTTGTAATTTGCTGAGTATCTTATCCCTCGATGGAAGCTGTATAAAAATTACAACGAAACCAATGAATTTCAAGCACCAATTCAAAGTTAACGGTCTTTGTATTTCTCCTGTTATCAAAGAAACAAATTATGAGGAAGGCTAAGTTCAAATTAGCCAAGTAATTATTACAGTTTTATAGGCATGCGGTTTTTTTCTTCCATTCACTTGGATGCCAAACATCAAAAAATGTTTAGGCCAGCAATGGAATCCTTTGAGGAATCCATTATTTCTGAGTATTACCGGTTTAATATACATTAAAAGCTCTTTAACAAACCACTGCTTTCTTAGTTCTCAGATGCAACAGGTCTGCACACAAGAAGAGAGGGGACTGTCTCATCACCACTGAGAAAGGCAGCACTGGACGCCTGCCACTAGTGGAAGGAAACGGCATTAGGACTCAAGGCAACACCATCGCTTGTGGCAAGACTGATTTTTAACTAAAAAATTTCCACTAGACAATTGGGGGTGGGAGTACAGCTCAGTAAGAGAGCATTTTTTTTTCTTCCTGATTTCTTTTCTTTTTCTGCATCAGGAAAAAAAAAAGTAGCACGGCCTGAGCCAGTAGATGAGTAACAGTGTTTGTGATGCCTCTAGTTGTTCCTGAAGAAAACTTGTTCAGATAACAAGGGGTTTATTTTAAATCCATACAACTGCTGTTTTTGTTTCCAGTATTTACATCACACCACTTGTGTCCATGGTCATTTCTGAGGCATTAATGTTTCAGTCTCTCCTGCTATTAAGAGTTTGGTTAATTTTCAACACACACCAAACACCTGTTAGGTCGGCTGCATGCATTTGAGACTGAAGGTAAGACCACTGAAAACAAATCGTGTAGAAACCCAAATCTCCATCACTGGTGATCTGTCACTTCCCAGCCTGTTGTCTGAACCCTGTCACAAGATCACATGCGCCTGAAGAGAGAATCGCACTGAAGCCCCGGCGTTAAGACTGGGGGGGGGGGCTCTGCGGGGCCTCGGCAAGAAGAGCTTCCCTCTGCTCCTTGCTCATCTCACTGGATGGCTCCTCAAAGGTCGGCTCACCGAGGTCCTCACTGCCCCCTTCACTCTGTTCCTCGATGCGGTCTTCGCTGGGCTCCATGGTCTGCTCCAGGCTGTTCTCCAGAAGTGGGGGAGAATTGCTTACTCTACTTTCATCTTCAGCTGCCTCATTTAAGGGCTGGGGAGGAGGCGGTGTGGGAGTATCAGATTGCATGACACTTTCAATGGAAGAGATGGGGGCTTTGGTTAGAGTACCATCGGCTACAATCTCATTTTGAGGCAAAGATAACTTTTCTACAAGTTTCCACTGAATGATGCTCATGTCTTTTCCACCAGTTGAAATCAGGTGACTGTCATTGTGTGTAAAACTGACATTGGTGACATGGCTGCTGTGGGCGCTGTACTTGTGACTGGGAGCCTGTATGAAACACATCAGACAGGAAAATTAACCTCATTCTCTACATGCCTCTAACAGCAACGGAAGCGACGAGGTAAGGGAAGTAATTCAAACTAAAGCCACACTCGTCAAATCTGAGGAATAGAGCTAGCAGCAATTTCCTTTCAGTACCTACTTATATGGGAGGTAAAAACAGAATAATTGGACATACATTCATACTGTCAGACCATATCCATGTATTTTAAAAAATAATGAACAGTCTGTCTCTTCTGGAGATCACTTTGGTATACCTATCAGACCTCAGTAACTATTCTGAGACGGCTAAGGGAGCATTTACTCCCTTAGGTCAGGGACTGTAGCTAATTTAGAAAATGGCTCCATAAGTTTTGTTTATTTTTAATATTTCTTTATTGGAGAGATGCACAGGGAGAGAGAATCTTAGGCAGGGTCCATGCTAAGCATGGAGCCCAACACAGAGCTCAATCCCATGACCCTGGGATCGTGACCTGAGCCAAAATCACGAGCTGGGATGGTCAGCTGAGGGGGCACCCCGGCCCCGCAAGCTTTATAATGGTGATCGTATGTGTAACTAAGTATGTTAGCAGCTTAGGAGACATTTAAACCTGCTAAAAATTATTTAAAAAGTAGACCATGAACAATAATAAATATCAGCTGCCTTCTGTCCGGGTCTTCTTGCCCTTAAAAGCAGCAGTGCCTGCTGGACACTTACAGGGGCACAGCACCGGCAGTGATGAGCAACTCTGCACCTTTCTCCTCACCACAGACACAAAATTAGCCCCAAACTAAAGGCCTTACAACGCTATCGTCACTGCTTTGATTTTACCTTTGCTTTGGAGCAGGGATACTGAAACAGATGGACTTGGCAAAAGTCGTCGGCAACAGCGATCACCTTCCTGCTGTGGGATCGCACCAGTGCGTTGATATCTGTCCCATCGGATCCTTCGGGCCAGACACCTTTGATATGGAAACAGAGCAGTGGAGAAAACTCAGCCTAAAACCTATGTAGTATCACAGTTACATTTATTTAATTTTAGAATCTTACTTTCATCTGTGTTCAAACTCTTAGCTGCTAACATTTTCCTTACAAATTTCTTAGTAGCGCAATTTTTACCCAAAATCTAGTAAAATTAAAATAGCCTCAAGATGGAAAATTTTAAGACACAAAAGTACTCCGTAGTAGCCAGCAGATGGTGCTAATAAGTTCCTTTCTAAAGTTTCTAGTTGGAGGGTAAATTCTCAGTTGTATGGCAAGGTGTGGAAGCAAAGCATAGCACTAGTTCCTCAAAGTAGACTCTAGGGAAACAGCTGGTCCCTTTAGGTAGGCACCTAAAGAAAACCTCAAAGATTCTTTCTTCCCGGAAACACATAGGCTATCTATAAGTCTACCATGCTGCCCACAGAATTTTCCTATAACTATTATTTATGTCCAGAGACATTACAAATTTAATTATTCCAAATCATTATGAGGCACTGGTGATCATGTTCCATGTAATTAGTACAAACTCTATTAGACTAGATGGAAATTATGGGATATGTAAGGGCTGAGATGCTGGCCTCCTATGGTTCAGTGCTATTCTAGAGAACAAGTAGATTTTTGGTGAATTGGCTGAGTCAGAGCCAGTAACTGACACCTCTCGCTAAGTAAATAAATACTGTTTCATTAACACAACTAGGCAAATTACCAGCTATTGGCACTGCTTCAGTTTCACCTAGAGCAATGAAACTGTATATGCACTGGTCAGGATTATTTAATATAGTGCTTGCTAGGCTAGTACTCCTCTCCATCTCTACAGCAGTTGTGTTTACTTTTTTGAGAGAGCACCAAGTGGAGGGGCAGAGGGAGAGAGGATCCCAAGCAGGCTCCATTCCCAGCTCAGAGTCTGATATGGAGCTTGATCCCGTAACCCTGGGATCATGACCTGAGCCGAAAGCAAGAGGCAGGATGCTTAACCGACTGAGCCACCTGGGTGCCCCTGAAATCCTGTTTTATCTTTAAATATGTCTATTAAAAATGCCTTTCTATGTCAACTAATGGTGGTGGGATACCTGGACATTCACATACAAGAGAGTAAGAACTGTTGGCAGGGATGTGGGGAAATCGAACCCATGTGCATCACCGGTGGGAATGCAAATGGTGCAGCCACTTCAGGAAAACAATCTGGCGTTCTTCTCAAAAGGTTAAACGTAAGGTTACCATTTGACCCTGGAATTCCACTCCTAGGTGCAGACTCCAGGGAAATGAAGACATGCCTATATGAAAGCCTGCATATACTTGTTCACGGCAGCATTATTTATAAGAGCTGAAAAGCAGAAACAACTCAAGCATCCATCAACTGATAAATGGAGAAGCAAACTGTGGTATATGCATACAACGGGGTATTATTCAGCCATAAAACAAAGTGCTCATACAGGTTACAATGAGGATGACCCTCGAAAACATTCTATAGGAAAGAAGCCTGTTTCAATGCATCACACATTGTATGACTGCATTTATGAATGTACCAAATAGGCAAATCATTAAAGATTAGTGGCTGCTGGGGGCGGAGGAAGGGGGAGAGGTGGGGAGTGACTGCTAATGGGAAGAGGAAAATGTTCTACAAGTAGATAGTGCTGACGGCCACACAATTCTGAATATCCTAAAACCACTGTATTGTATACTTTAAATAGATGAATTATGTAGTATGTGAAGGATAGATCAATAAAACTATTTAAAAATAGTTTTTTTTTATTTATTATTTGAAAACTTCAGTTTTCATGTAGAGGAAAAACATGGGAAGGCAATCTGCTATTATTGTAAATTTTTTTCCTTTTAATTGTCTTTCATATTTACTGAGGACCAAAAGTCTGTGGGACTTTGCAGAGAACACACTTCGCATTGGTTCAATGCTAATACACTTAATTTCTCTGAATCTGGCATCACTAGTGACAACACTGAAGAACATATGCAGACTAGTTTTCAATTAGCAATATATTATTGTATGTGAAAACCCCGCAAACTACCTATTCCCATCAGGTGTGATGTTCTTACCAAAGACTTGAAAGCCTAGTACGCAGGTGTATGTCGTCCAATCGATGTCCTTACAATCTGATCGATTCCTGATTAGTTTGCAGCCACTTGGAATGTCCCCTTTAAATTTAAAAACAGGAAGTATAATCATAGTGCCTGTGTACAAATGTATTTGAAAGTGCATCTTGATTCAAACTAGCCATGTTTACTTGTATTTCTCTCGTATTTCTAATCCATACACTGAAAAACATTAAGATACATTTAAAAAGGAAGAGAAATTGTTCACTTTACCATTAATAGAACCACAGAAACTCCTTGTTCCCCACAGAAATTGCTCTTGTTTAAGAAGTGTAAATGCCCATCCATTATATTCTTTCCTGTCCTCAGGAAAGTTGTTAAATACAAAACCATATTAAAGTAGCAATCTCCCTGAGTAATTAATTTCTTAAGACTACATGTCTACCTATTTAAATTAATTCATTACTTTCTTGGAGAAGTGACCCACATGTGAGATTCTCACTCCTTAGCTCAGTGACATCTGGTCTGTCACGTCAGAGAGGCCGGCACACACTGCAGAACCATGTGCCCGACAGACCATGTCAGCCGTGCGTAGTCGTTCATACTTACAGTACAGTATCTCATAGTCTCCTGAGTTAGACATTATGTGCTTATTGTCTGGGGACCAGTCAAGGTGTGTGATATAGCTGGAATGTCCCTAGGGAGTAACAGAGCGACTATTAGAAAGCATTCAGTGTTTTCAGTAAGACGTTTAATAGTTAGCCAATATGTTCTCTGAGCAGCCACTCATCTGGAATTCCTCAAGTACAGAGAAGAGTATCAGAGCCTCTAGAACTGAAGCGTGCTCACAGCAGGTCTATCGTCCTTTCTCACCCTCTCTCATTGGCAACTAAAGATGCAGGTATGGGAAGATGCCGGTGTAAACATGGAGAGTTGTGGCGGAACTCTGGGACAGAGATCTAACCACAGCGGAAACCGGTGGAAACACTTGGAACTTGGGAATATGCTGTTGGCCTTTCACCCAGATAGCAACAAGCACCAGCTACTCGTGTCAGACTCCCAAGAATGAGGAGTCTCTTAAATTTGTGCCTTAAAGGATACTTCACAGATAACCATATCCTCAGGCTTTATTTAAAGTCACTGGTGTCCCCTTTAGAGGGGCTTCATTTTTGAGAATGAAATAATGGTTCCAGATTGTTCACAAAAAGTTTTCCTGGGTGCTTCTTAGTATCCACAGTACACCCCAGAGGCTGGGGAGTATGGTACATGTATATGGGCATATGAAGGGCTCCTAGAAAAACTCTAATCCAAAGAATGTGTCTGGGGAAGATGTTACGCAACATGTACTCCTTCAGAACAGCTGGATCCAATATAATTATCTAACTCCTTAAACAGAGAGACAGTGATTTTTTAAAATTTATTCATTCTGAGAAAGTGAGCTTCAGGGGAGGGGCATAAAGAGGAGAGAGAAGATCCCAAGCAAGCTCTGCACTGAGCTGTTGGCACAGAGTCCGATGCGGGACTTGAACATGAACCATGAGATCATGACGTGAGTTGAAATCAAGAGTCAGACACTTAACTGATCTAGGTGCCCCAAACCGTGATCTTTTTCTGCTCTGGTTTTACTAATACTGAGAATTAAGACATAAAACTACTAAATGCTGTATTTTGTTGGCTTCCTATGTGAGCATCTGATGATTTCTAAGACAAATCACACATAGGTCTTAATGGTTTACCAAAGTCCATGGAAATTCAAAAGCACTTTTATATCCTACAGTCTGTGGTAAAAACATACTTAATTTCTATAGTACTTTTTGAATTATTAGCTTTATGCACCCACAATTTTAAGTTAAAAAATTCAAAGTACCTTAGGCACAGTTTTTAATGTTTCACACAAGTATTCTAATTACTCCATTACCCTTCTTAAGTCTAACAATACCTCCCTAGAGCTATGATCGCTTTACAGTGCTGTATGGCAAATATACATATTTATACATTTAAATGAATTTAAATTATGGGAGTTTGAGAACTGTGAAGCTCCTGAACCCACCAGAAATGAGGAGGTATTCTGGAAAATGGGTTTGGAATCACTGGGTAGGCACAATGGAGATCTACCAACTTAACAAATCAATTTTCTAATTTTCAAAGCCAGAAAGACACATGTGGTTACTGGATATTTTCTGAATATGCCAGAAGGATGGGGTTCACACAAACCCTTTTTTTGGTGCACACGAAGTCTGATGATGCTCGGCCCTGGTGTCAGGAGACGCCATCTTCTCAGGTAAGAAAACTACACAAAGGAATGATCTCGCTAGATTAATCCGCAAAGCGCAGACCTCCAGAAAGTATTCACATCAATGTAGAACTATTTAAAATTATCATCTGGATCTTTCTGAAAAGGCTTTAATAACATTACTCAGAAGAGCATCAAAAGCATTATATGTAGGGGCGCCTGGGTGGCTCAGTTGGGTGAGCGTCCAACTTCAGCTCAGGTCATGATCTCACAATTCGTGGGTTCGAGCCCCATGTCAGGTTTTGTGATGGCAGTGCAGGGCCTGCTTCAGATTCTTGGTCTCCCCCTCTCTGCCCCTCCCCCACTTGCGCGCATGTGCTCACTCTCTCTCAAACGTTAAAAAAAAAAAAGCATTGTATGTATACATAATTCAAGTAGCTCCATCTGTACTGGACACACAACATATTTAGGAGGTAAATCAGTATAAACGATTCTCAAAAAGGACTGCTAAATGGGAAAAGTACCCAAATAAAGAAAAGACATAGAAAATTCATACCAGATGAACAAAGTGAGTATTTTCTCCCTCATATGGATTCCAATAAATAGAGAAACGATTAAATGCAACTATTTGGCATCTATAATGTCACCTTCCCATGTGCCACCTCAGAGTATCCTTGCCCCACCCAACTCATAGGCTGTGGAAGGTACAGGTACAGCTTGGGGGAAGGGAGCTTCAAATACCACCCAAGCGCACAGACACACTTGGGAAGAAAATCTAGCACACCTATGGGGGTGCCTGGGTGGCATCGTTGGTTGAGTGTCTGACTCTGCACTGGAGTCTGCATGGAGCCCGCTTAAGATCTCCCCTCCCCTGCCTGCACTCTCGCTCTCAAAACAAAATTTATTTTACTTTCTTGAAAAGAAACTGTACTCTAATCCCGAATTTTCATTACTGCTCTTAAATAATCAAAATAATAATCACAAGTGATGGAGCTCAAGAATACTACTCTGAAAAGAAATCAAATATTTTAGCTAAATCTTTGCCAACTAGAGGACCATCTACATCAGTGGTTTGCAACCCTCGCTATAAAAAATTATATGGGGAGTTTTTAAAAACATTCCAAGGCCTAGAGTTAGGGATCTAGCCTTTTCCTTGTAAGTAGGTACCAGACGTGACTCCCCTCTACCATCTAGAGCAGGGCTAACCGCACTGTCTGTAGTAATGAAGATGCGTGTGTGCACGGTGTGGTGCGGCAGCAACTAGCCAGGACCTGAAATATGCCTAGTGCTCCCAGGGAACTGGACCGCATTTAATTTCATGAACAGAAAGTTGTAGTTAGTAGCTGTCATGCTGGATAATCTTATCCTACTAACTTGAAATATCTCTTATCATCTAGTAAATTTCCATATAAACAGATACTTGTTTCTGGACTCTCCTGTTTCATTAGTCTGCCTATCTCCAGCCAACGGTGACAGTTTTGTGGTATGTGGAAAATTTCAGATGAACTCCAAAACCATTTTATCAAGCTCATAAATAACATGTTGAAAATTTAAATAAGGAGGTGCATGGGTGGCTCAAGTGTCTGACTCTTGATTTGGGCTCTGGTCATGATCTCACGGTTCAGGAGCTCAAGCCCCATATTGGGCTCTGCACTCCAAGTGCGGAACCTGCTTGAGATTCTCTCTTCCCTCTGTCTCTGACCTTCATCAGATTGTGCTTTCTCTCTTTCAAAATAAATAAACTTAAAAAATTTAAGACTGCATCAAATTTAGAGAATAATTTGTAGAGAACAGCTATTTTTATCAAATCTTTTGTTTCCTGTGCTTTACTTGCGAGGTTTATTCTCAAAGCATCTACAGTTCTGGTTGCTGCTGCAAACAGGATTTCCCCCCCCATCAAAGTTTGATGTGCTTTTGCTGGTTTAAGGGAAAGTTATTATTATTATTATTATTTTAGTTTTATTTATTTACTTAATCTCTATACCCCATGTGGGGCTTGAACTCAAAGACCTCGAGATCAATAGTCGCATGCTCCTCTGACTACGCCAGCCAGGCGCCCTAGAGAACTCTCTAGCGTACAGGCTGCTAGCTTCCTATCCAATCTACATCCTGCCACCCTTTTGTTAAATGCCCACCTAAAACACTGGATTTCCCAACTTCTTTTGCAGTTGGAGATGGTGTAGAAATCACTGAGTGGGGCTTCCAGGGAAACTCAAAGAGAACTGACTTAGGAAGAGTAGCGTCTTTTCCCCTTGCTCTGATCCTTTCCACCTGGAACTACGCTCTGACGACTGGAGGGTGACAGAATATAACAAAAGGAAGGTCTTGAGTCCCTGATGATTTTGTTTCAATGATAACACATCCCTCATTTTTTTTTTTACTGTAATATATCCTGTTAGACAAACATGGAATCCTAATGCCTTATGGCAATACTGGATTAGTTTCTTGGAGATTTTTTAATGTTTATTTAGAGAGAGGTAGAGAGGACGAGTGGGGAAAGGGCAGAGAGAGAGAATTCCAAGCAGGGTCTGTGCTGTCAGCAGAGAGCACAATGCGTGGCTCCCTCTCATGAACCATGAGATCATGATCTGAGCCAAAATCAACAGATGCTTAACCAACTAAGCCACCCAGGGGCCGCCCCATTTTCTTGGAGGTTTCTAAGCAGACTGTTAAAGACTCTTTTATGCTCTCTTTTTGATGTATATTTTCAATTACCAAAATCCTGGCAAAAAGGACCTTACCTTCACCAGCATTTCTTTCCTATCAGAACAGACTTTGTAATAGTACACCACTGTACCTTCAATACATTACATTTCCTATGCTAAGGTCTCAGAGTAGCAATGTTAGTTAAATCCTTTTGCCAGGAACTGGAGTAAAGAGAAAGCCAGTGTGCTGGCATTCAGGTGCAGAATAAAAGCATCTTAATTCTTGGGGCACCTGGGTGGCTCAGTAAGTGCTCGACTTTGGCTCAGGTTATGATCTCACGGTTTGTGATTTCGAGCCCTGCGCCAGGTTTTCTGATGTCAATGCAGAGCCTACGTCAGATCCTCTGTCTCCCTCACTCTACTCCTCCTCCACTCTGTTTCTCAAAAAGAAGTAAACATTAAAAAAATTTTTTTTAATTAAAAAAAAGGGGGCATCCTAATCCCACTGCAAATAGAGTAGAAACTTTAGGTTGGTCAGAACACTTAAACTCTTTCAAGGAAAATACACGATTATCCATAATTAGGAAACTATTTTTGAACTTTCATAGATTCATATTAAATGCTGAAAAACACCCTTACGTAACACCCAGGGTTGTCTCATCTAGTTACTGAAAACAATGCTGCTGCTGCTGCTGGCACCCAGCACTGAGCAGAGAACATTCTAGGCACAGGGCATACGCGGTCAACTCTCAATCTCGCAGGAGCCTGCAGGAGGACGCCCATTTACCAGATGAGCAAGTCTAGGACGCAGAGAGGTTACATAACTTTTCTGGAGTAACCGTTATAAGAATAGGTGGAGCCAGAGTTTAAGCCCAGCTCAGAGACATCTGGACCATATGAAGCACAGCATTTAAATCATGCTTATCTTTTACTCATTGCTCTAACACTGAAGACGAGCAGAAAGTAATTTAAAAATAGCATTTTAGAAATGGAATTTACAAGTAAGGCCTTTTGCAGTACATTTTCAAAATAGCACAGGAAAAGCTGAGGTAAAGAAAAGCTATGGAAGGCCCCAAAACTGTAAAACCTCACAATCCTCAGACGTATTTCAGATAACCAACCAGCAGTCTTCAAATTCTTTTTAGCTAAAAAATCTTCCTGTCATATTAAATCGTACAAGAGAAGCCTCATATGCAAAGCAAAGAAAATCAGATCCATACTAGCCTGGCCTAACCCCACCCCCAAACCCTGGGGCTTTGCAGAACACAAGTTAAAAAGAGCTTCTGAGTCCAAAGCCTTATTAAAAACTTTTCCATAGCAGCAGTTATAAAATCAAACTGCTTATATGTGAATATATGATATAACCATGAACCCCTGAATCCTACAGGTTAGTCAAACCACTATTTTTAGTATGTACTAGACACCAAGAAGATTGATGTTTTCATGGGAAGTAAAAGAAAGACAAAAGGTCATTCTAAATTATATGATCTGGGTAAGAGGCACAAAATGCCTACTCAAGTAGGCTTGGGGTGTGTGTAGGAGGGGATGTGGAGAACCCAAGGGCAGCAGGAAGTCAGTGTGCTCCCAAGGGCAAACATGGGAAGTGAGACGCAGACAGGCCACAGAAGAGAAAATGAAAGGCTGGATACACAGAAACAGTATAGAGGGATGACTCCATTCCTTTATTTATTTATTTCTTTATTTTTAATATTTGAGAGGGAGAGAGTGAGGGAGGGAGGGGCAGACAGAGAAGGGGACAGGGCCCCCACATGTAGGGCTCAAACTGTGAGATCAAGAACTTAGCCGGAGTGGGATGCTTACCTAACTGAACCACCCAGGCGCCCCAGGAGGACTCCATTCTATGTCTTCCTCTCTATCCCTCAGCCACCCCTGAGAGGTCAGGCTCATGAAGAGCAGATGATTTCCTAGAAGATCACTAGGGTTCCTTGAAACAGAAGTCCCAGGACTGGCTATGTGTAGAAACAAACTTAAGGTGTTTGAGGCGGTATATTTGCTACATAACAGCAAGTAAATTTCAATAAATGGAAGAACAAATTTTGTTTGTTTATGGAAGCTGCGGTGGGAATTTGATATTTAGAATTAATATCAAATAAGTCACGGCAGAAAAGGGCAAAGAAGTAAGAGTCCTAATAGGTCCAAGGCCAGCAAGTCTAGAGTACAACCTGACTGCACGTATGAATCTGTCCACAACAAGTGTTATTCAGGTGGTGGCGGGAAGGTGGTCAGCACACAGAGAGAGCCACAGAGGCAAATGTGGACGGTACCACGTAAGGTCAAGGGTAGAGGGACCTGAAACAGGACCAGTTCCAGGGGCAGCTACTGACCTGCTGGGGATGCAGGTGCCAAGCTTGCTCTCTACTTTCTGATGACACATGTCTTGTCACCTTGGCATTTATAGACCTTATTTTAAATGAATAAACTAGCCTCTGATTATGAGTTGGTTTCCTGCAGCCTGCTTATGGAGAGGAAGCCTGGTTGGCCAGAGGAAACTAGGATTCAGTCCTTATCAGTTACAGCTCTTGTAAACTGGTATTTTACAAACCAGCTTTGGAGAACTTGCATGATGTAAGTCCATGTCTCTAAAATGGGTCTTTGTTTCTTAGCTCATGACTGTGAGCAAGGTCTTGGCCTGTCACAACCTGGTCAAGCAAGCTACTGATGAGGAACTCACACACGATCAGTTAGCCGCCTTTTACTGAGAAGTGCTTCTTGGTGTTCTTGGTACCAGTCACCTACTCTACTGACATTTCCACAAAAGTGATGCCATCAAGAGGGACAGGCTCCAACTGCTTGGTTAATTTATTAGAGAGACATTCTCTAAAATTTCTAAATATGCTTCTGCAGTTATGCTGGTTACTTAAAATGTTGACTAATAATAGGAAAATATTGGAATTGAATTAAAAAACAGCATTTGTATTTGCAACTGGGAGAGTAGTTCCTAACCTTCACAATCCTATATAGTAGGAACCATTAAAACGTCCAATTTTAAGATAACAACAAAATCGAGATAAGACTCAGAGAAGTTAACTGACTTGCCTAAAGTTGCCATCTATTAAGTGGCGAAACCAGCATTAGCTCCGTTCTTTCTGCTGCCCTAACAGACACCAGATAAAAGCAGTTAACATGAACCTGTAACACCAGCTGGTGGAAGCAGACAGCAAGGAGAAGCGACAGCTGGAAGCAAAGTACAAAACAGAAGAGAGTTAAAAAAGTAGAGGAGCAGAGCCTCTCATTACAGGCTCGAACGGTAGTATCAACTTGTCTGCTCTAGTAAGAGAAGAGGGTTCCCACCCCAGGTTTGCCACCACGTCAAGATGCAACCAAGGCCAAGTCCTTTAGCTTCTCTGAAACTCAATCTCTACATCAGTACAACGAGAGCTGAGCCAAGTGTGTGCTATATCAGGCTCCCTGGAAAATTTTATATGATTCCACAATTAAATTATAATTGATATACTCTCTTTACTAAGACATGGACTTTTTTTTTTTAAGGCTAAGGTTAAAACTTGGTGCCTGGGGGGGCGAACCTCAGGAATTCCTTTCAGTGGAGCATTTCATTTACTCATGTGGCATAAAGAGGCATTTCTCTAGTGTGCCACATCACAAATATTAAGATAAAAATAAAAGAGATTTCAATAAATTACTGGGTAATGACTCATAATTGTTGTCAGGTAAAAAAGTTATTTTGGATAAATTCTAAGACTTTGAGGGTGCTTATAGACTGTTTATAGGCTGGTTTTAGGTGCACATGCACAAAGTAAATACTTGCAGCAAGTCTCTTCTTTGAACAGTAAATGGGTTTTGCTTATGTATATGCTTCAAAAAACAACTTCTTTTATCTCCCTAAAACTATTTTGTGATCTGTGTGGTCACCAATCACTAAATCATCAACTTTGTTTTTTTTTAATCTTAAAAAAAATTTTTTTTTTATTTTAAAAATTTTTCATTTTTGAGAGACAGAGTGTGAACAGGGGAGGGGCAGAGAGAGAAAGAATCTGAAACAGGCTCCAGGCTCTGAGCCAGCATAGCGGTCAGCACAGAGCCTGATGCGGGACTCCAACCCACAATCCGTGAGATCATGACCTGAGCCAAAGTTGGACGCTCAACTGACTGAGCCACCCAGGCGCCCTATTAGGGTTAGAAACCCTAATTTCCTAACATACACACCATGCTACCTCATTTTCTGTAAAAATAATAGTTACCACATACTGAGTACCTATTATTTGCCAAGCACTATTTAAAGTACTTGATAACGTATTATTTTAATCCAGTGAAGTAGAAAACTGCTATTATCCTCATTTCAGAGATGAGAAAATTGAAACAGGTTTAAGTAACTTGCCCAAGGTCATTCTGGCTCATAAGTGGTGACATAAGAATTCAAATCTAGGTGGTCTGAATCCCAAACCTCTGCCCTTGACCACGACACTATACCACCTGCCTTTCTTATCTTGCCCTCAGCTCAAATGTATACTTTCTGAAGACAAGAAACAAAAACCCTATCTATATTCCTGGTGTCTAGAACATTTCTTAAATTAGCAGAATACTGCCATAAGGTAAGTACTCAGTATATCTACAGAACTAAACTGAATCATTACCTTACAATGATAAGCTACCTAGTCAATCAGGACAACAAATTAAAGAAAATATGCTTCTGTTAACTCTCTTAATGCAGACATATCTCTAAATAAATTACTTTTAGTGGTAAGAGAGGTGACACAGGAAACTGCAGGGTACTGGGGGTGGCCAAGAATGTGGAACACCGGGATTAAAAGTGAGATTACTTTCATTTCTAACTTACTCCATTTTAAAAAGTGTTATTATTCTAAGGGTTTTCTATGGACAGAGCTATGATTTAAGAAATTGCCTTAAATTTAGTCAAAAAGAAGTGTTAAACTCCCATCAAAAGGAGAAAGCTTTTTTTTTTTGAGAGATAGGGTGGGTGGGAGGAGAGAGAGAGAGAGAAAAATTGAGCATGTGAGCAGGGTAGAGGGGCAGGAGAGGGAGAGAATCTTACGCAGGTTCCATGCTCAGCACAGAGCCCAACATGGAGCTCGACCTCACAACCGTGAGATCATGACCTGAGCTGAAATCAAGAGCTGGATGGTTAACCAACTAAGCCACGCAGGCTCCCCAAAAGAAGAAATATTTCTAAAGCACACAGGGAACTGAATTATTCTGCTGTCAAGTAATCTCCGTTTTCAAAGAGTGAGATTAAAGTCTAAATCAGTGAAAGAAAATAATGGAAACATTAACATAAACATTTAACTTTTTAACAGAAGTAAAATTTTCCAACAATTTTACAGCTTACTTTACTTCAACCACTTACAGTGCACTTTCCATATCTGCTATATTTTCTTCCATTTTCTGAGACTACATAGAGGTAAATAAAGTTGTCATGAGATCCTACAGCCAGGAGGGTGCCATCTAGAATGAGACAGGAAAAAGTGTTAACTAGAGAAATATACTGACGGATTTATTTGCTGCTATGGACCTGTACTAAAAGCTTTTTTTTTTTTTTTTTAACAAATGTTGCTAAATCTCATTGATTTTAACTGGTATTTGGCATCTGGTGAATAAATCCTGCCTTGACTAAGCACACTTGAGATAGTTATTTTTGGAGATAGTCATTTTTTTGGAGATACTCACAGGCCTTGGACCTTAGCCTCATCTTCTAGCTAGCTACAATATGGCCCCAGGGAGGTTAACCTGTTCTTATGGGTCTAGGTACACAGTACTCAAAGCTGAGGGTACAACTGCTCATTTCAGCTGAGCATATATGACTTCCCCAACTACAGTCTCTTGGGTAGGGACTATGTTCTCTTCTTTCATGGTCTCTTCTATTGTTCTTACCACTTAACAGATGGTCAATAAAGTCCAACTGACCTTTGGATTTTTAACTGCTACAGTTGCAGTAATCTGCTAGTATAGACTAAAGAAGCCAAACCAAACAGAATACCTTTTCTGCTGTAAGATAACTTGCCAGGCTTATAGCTTGAAGCAAATACTTTTCCTTCCATGTTCAACTCAGAGAACAGTATTCTTTGCTTCCTTTAAACAACTTAGAAGCAATTAAAAAGATCTTTTGGATCCCACACTGAGCCAAGAACTAGTGGCATAGATTTTCAAATATAAGCAAATGTCACTCACACTAACTCCAGGGAAAAATGATATGAATCAAAACCAGATTAATAATGGGGAAAAGGAATTGGAAAACTGTGAAAACATAATTAACATTTTGAATAAGGTGTTAAAAATTTTTCAAACAAGGCAAAATGAATTTATCAATTTCTTACAATGAGCTGCTGAGTATTTTATCTAATTAACAAAACCAGTCACTACTATGTAGCCAATAACAATGTAACTAGATTTTAAAGAATCTGAATAGGTTCTATCATAGTGCGTATTCTGAACATTACTATAACTTTTTATATTTTCTTACAGGTTGCTAAATAGATTTAACAGTCAGCCTAATACCTATTCAAAATTCTTAGTATGTGTAATTCCCCTAAAGTAGGATTTGACTGTACTATATTCTGCTTTCAATTACAAAAGTAGTTGTAACAGTTCATTCTAATTTTGATGATTTATATAATGTTGTTTAACTTTAGAAGTTCTTTTGCAGTCTCCTGCAGCAGAATTTAATATGATGTTGGGTGAAACATATTCAATACTTAACAAGTCTTGAGAGTAGAAAAAAAAGTACTTAGTTGTATTGGAAGTGAAAATATGCAATTTCAGAGAAATGCTGTGAATGCCAGGAAGGGGGTAAATCTGCCTACCTACTGAGTAGCGCATCACAGAGAGCTGTTCATTCCCATCTGTGTGGATAGAAACTAGATCTCTGGTTTCTGCATCCAGAACAAACCACCTGTTAAGAAGTAAAAATCAAACTTTCTTCAGATGTTAGCACTTACAGAGAAAAAATTGCTGACTTTTTTTTCCCTTTTAAAAAATTTTAACAATGCCCAGAAGTATGACATGAATACATGTTTCCACTTTATAATGAAGGATGAACTCATTTTGCAAAATGTTGCTAAATACAATATAAATATGTGGGCCTAGGCGTGTTCTCATTTCTACTTAGGTATTCATTGAATGCCAACTGTATCTCTTTGCTAGGTACCATCTAAACAGAAAGTTAAGATGACAGGATCAATTTTCTTCAAAATTATACTTGATACGGGTAAAAGAAAAGAGCCAGTTGAAACAAAGAACAACTAAGTGCCAATCTCAGTGATGGTGACCATATACAACAGAGGAACTCACAGAAGGGAAATGAATGATAGGGGACACAGGAAAACCTTTAGGAAGGATGTAGACAGGTTGAGCTGAACGCTGAGGGAAAAAGGTACAGGCAGTTTAATCAGGAAGAGTGAAAGGGCACAGCTATGGAGACAGAACAGAGCACAGACACTATGAGGTGGGAGGGGGAGAGGGCCATTCATTTGGTGTGATTTCAAAGGAATCAGCAGGGGGCGCTCTGTCCCTCCAGTAACTCCACACGTGCACGCAGCTCTGAATTCTTTCAAAGATAGTTTTTCATTCACATTTACAGGAAAAGTCAAAGTGTAAAAGACGTTAGGTGGTAAAATAGTGACTTAAATTCAACTATATAATAAATGAGTTATCAAATCGTTTTATCTTTTTCAGAAAAGCATGGCAAGATATGAGGCATAAAGCAAACACTGGAACTAAGGACAGACAACTAGAGCCTGGATTAGTAAGAGGAGGGCAGGGTACAGACAGCACACACAGGAGTTGGAGGAATTTAGAGTTGAGCATTGCCTGGCTCACATCAGTCACTAAATAAATATATGGAGAATGAATAAACTAATATAACATGACTATGGAACATAACAAAAGCCAAGTTTTAGCAAGAATTAAATAGTGCAGTGTATAGAAAGAAATGTTTGGGGTGGAGAGAATGGAGCAATACTAGAAAAATAAAATGCCATCTTAACCTCATGTAACTGAATAGAAGAGCAGCAAGTTTTGTTTTTAAGATGGGAAAAATCCACTAAAATAAGCCATTATGGAAATCATGACAATTCCTTATAATTTTGAAGCCTTAAAACTAATACCTGGAAATAAACCATTTCCCCTTCAGATGAAAAGAAATACTACTTAGGAAAGAGGAAATGGCATGGAAGAATTAAAAAAAAAAAGTTTAGCGATGGTGCTTAACATGTTGATGTACACAAGGTAGAAAATGAAAAACTATATAGCTAAAAATGAATGGTAGAAAATGAAATATCCCAACTCTTTACCTATTGGTGAAATACCTCTCTAATTAAAAATGTTTGGGGCGCCTGGGTGGCTCAGTTGTTTGGGAGGCCAACTTCAGCTCAGGTCATGATCTCACAATTAATGGGTTTGAGCCCCGCATTGGGCTCTGTGCTGACAGCTAGCTCAGAGCCTGGAGCCTGCTTCCGATTCTGTGTCTCCCTCTCTCTCTGCCCCTCCCTTGCTCGTACTCTGTCTCTCTCTCTCAAAAATAAACAAACATTAAAAAGAATTTATTTTTTTTAAGGCCAGCCTAACAAGTTTGGATTCCACTGTTTAGGTAACAAGAACTTAGTCAGCTGCGTTGCTGGCTTGCCAAAGTTACAGTCACCATCAAAATTGAGGAGCTGAGCCACATCACTTGAGTTTATCCAGGTCTAGGGTTTTGTGATTCCAGGTCAACTAAATTCTTTACCTGCCCATTAACCGGGCTCACCTTCCCAGCTTGTCAGCTTCCTTGTCAAAGCTGTCACTGTCACTGCAGACTAGAAGAACTTCTGGGATGTTCTCTGAAGTCACTTCTCTCAGTCTGTCCACTCCCCTTTCCACCTATGTTATACATTACTATGTACAGAACATAATTGTTCTATATATGGACTCAATTTTGTGGATTTCTTTCTTTGAAACAATTTTCAACTTTAATCCTTGTTTTTTATTCACCGTATTACCACTTCAGGTCTATTGATTTCTCTAATTCTGGGTGTCTCACCTCTATTAACCAGCCTATAAAATGACTATGGGAAAAACCCATTCCTTAAATACTGTATGTTGGTTTGGAAATAGAACTGTGTTCAATCCAAGACAAGAGTAAAGTTCTGTGAAAGCTACTTGGAGAATTCTGAGTTGATATAGACCTGACATCCTGATGGGATGGTATCTGTGATTCCCGAGGCCTAGAGGTGGTGAAAAGATTAAGAAATGCCTTTGAAAAACTGGTTTCAAAAAACACAAAAAGGAAGGAAAATCAAAGGGGTCTTGGAAAAATCAAGCAGATGTAGTTTTACCAATAATTCAGAGATTATAAACTTTTAAATTCATAATAGTTCAGGTTTACATATAATGTTACGTCTATGAAAAACTTTAAACCCTATCAAGAAACCCAAATTTTAGGGGTGCCTGGGTGGCTCAGTCAGTTAGTGGCTGATTCTTGGTTTTGGCTCAGGTCATGATCTCATGGGTTTGTGAGACTGAGCTTCACGTCAGGCTGTGCACCAACAGCTTGAAGCCTGCTTGGGATTCTCTCTCCCTCTTTCCTGCTGGTCTTTCCCTGCTCATGCATGTTCTCTTGCTCTCTTCTCTGTCTCAAAAATAAATAAACTAAAAAAACAAAAAAATCCAAAAAAAATCCAAAAAACCAGAAACCCAAATTTAAGAAAAAGACACAGTGTGGTAATATCCATCTGCCATAAATAAGAATTAGATCTTACCATTTGCAATAACATGGACAGACCTCTAGAGGACATAACATTAAATGAAGTAAGTCAATCAGTGAAAGACAAATACCATGTGAATTCACTCATGTGGAATTTAAGAAATGAAACAAATGAGCAAAGGGAAAAATGAGAGGGGCAAACCAAGAAACAGATTCTTAACTACAGAGAACAAACTGATGGTTACCAGAGGGGATGAGTGAAATAGGTGATGGGGATTAGAGCCTACTTGTTGTGAGGAGCATCGGGGTGTTGCATGGAAGTGTTGAATCACTACATTGTACACCCGAAACTACTATTTTTTAAAATGTCTTAAAAAATTATTACCTTTTTGAAAAAGAAAGAGAGGGAACATGAGCAGGGGAAGGGCAGGGGGGGGAGAGAGGTGAGAGAGAATTGGAAGCAGGCTCCAGGCTGAGCTACCAGCACAGAGCCCGATGTGAGGCTTGAACTAAGGAACTGTGAGATTATGACCTGAGCTGAGGTCGGGCGCTTCAAGGAGCCACCCAGGCACCTCCACCTAAAACTAATATTACATTGTATGTTAACTGGAATTTAAAATAAAAACAAACATTTTTGAAAGAAAGTGAAGATCTACATAAATGTAAAAACATCTGTTCATAGATTAAAAGACTTAGTATTGTTAAGACATTGACATTCCCCCTACTAAAAAAAATTCCTATCAAAAGGCCAGCAAGCTTCTTTGCAGAAACAGATAAAACTGATCTTAAAATTCATGTGGAAATTCAAAACATCCTGAATAGCCAAAACAACCTCAGAAAGACAAAGCTACAATAATCAAGGCTGTGGTGCTGCCACCAGGATGCACATACTGGAATCAATGGAATCAAGGGAATACTATTCAGAGTCCAGATGGAAACAAGTAGATTTATGGTCAACGGATTTTCAACAAGGGTATCAGTATCATTCAGCAGGAGAAATGTTGCTCTAACAACTGGATACCTACATGTAAAAGAATAAAGCTGGAGATCTACCTTACACCATCCACGAAGATCAACTCAAGATGAATCAAAAGACCTAAAGAGCTAAAACTATAAAGTTCTTAGGAGAAAACAAAGGAGTAAAGGCTTATGACTAAGAAACAAAAATCAACTGGACCTTATAAAACTTTAATACTTTTATGTCATAAATGCTACCATTAAGAATGTGAAAAGACAGCTCTTGGATCAAGAGCAAATATTTGCAAATCATGTATCTGATAATCAACAATAGAAAGACAAACCAATTCAAAATTTGACACAGGATTTGAATAGTCCTTTCTCTACAGAAGCTATACAAGTGGCCAATAAGTCTATAACAAAGATACTCAACATCATTAGCCATCAGAGAAATGCAAGGCAAAACCACAACAAAAAAACATTTCATACCCACTAGGACGGCTATAATCAAAATATAGACAATGACATGTGGGGAAGCCGGATCTCATACTTTGCTGGTAGAACTGTAAAATGATGTAGCTATTGTGAAAAACAACTTGGTTGTTCATTAAAATGTTAAACACAAAGTTATCACATGATCCAGCAACTCTACTCCTTAGTATATGCTCAAGAGGATTGAAAACATACGTCCACACAAAAACTTGTGTATGAATGCTTATAGCAGCAATCATAGTAGCTAAAGAGTGGAAATAAGTTAAATATCAACTACCTGATGAAGGTACAGCCATACAACTGAATATTATTTGGCCACAAATAATATAATAATACTTTAAATGGGTGGCTTTTATGAGTTATATATACATATATCACCTCAATAAAGCTGTTAAAAAGGATCCTTATTATGTGAGGATTAGCACATTAAGAAAGAACTATGTCCACTTAGGCTATTCATTTCTTTTTCCCTTAGAAATTGTAATAGTAATACATTATTAAAAACATTTTTTAATGTTTATTTTTGAGAGAGAGCAAGCAAGTGGGGAAGGGCAGAGAGAGAGAGAGAGAGACAGACAGACAGATACACACACACACACACACACACACACACACACACACACACACACACACAGAATCCAAAGCAGGCTCCAGGCTCTGAGCTGTCTGTACAGAGCCTGATGTGGGGCTTGAACTTATTAACAGTGATATCATGACCTGAGTTGATATAGACCTGGGTATTGGTACCATACTGAGCTGAAGTTGGACACTTAACTGACTGAGCCACCCAGGCACCCCAGTAATACAGTACTTTAAATGATAATTTTATTTATCACTGTAATAATTCATCTACACTTGTGCTTGCTTCTTGATTCCAAGAAGTAGATTTCTAGATTTGGACATAAAAAGATCTTTAAACCTTTTGCTCGTCACCTTTTCTGGGTCATGAATAATTTGGACACTAATAAAATTCCTTGCCTTAAGTGTATGAATTTTTTTTTCGGGCTGAGGGGTCAGTGATAATCTGAATGGCTACACTGAAGAATTTTCAGTTTAGACACTACAGCCAGGTATTCACAGATCCATGTAAAAAATAAAAATAAGTGAGTAAGTTCTCCAGGAGTCAATATCAATAGAATCTAACTACATGCGAAACCAAAGACAGAAATAATGTATAGAATGAGCATGGATAACAACTTCTTTTCTAGATTCCAAATAATTCTCCACTTTTTATTTAGTTATTCCATCACTCTCATTTATACGGTGTTTTCTACTTAACACCTCCAAGAGAAAACGAATGGCTTTAGTTTAAGTCACTTAAGTGACTTTTCACTTTAAGCTTGTTAATGATGACTTTGCAGCTACATAAATCTTAGAAAGTAACTTTAGTGTATTTAAATTAGTCTTTCCTTTAAAATTCCTTAAAAAATATTGTACACACACATACACACCCTGCTCCAATCACTGAATGAAGTAGTGTGTCTTAATGGTTCAAATCCCTTTACCCCCTACACTCTATTCAGTATTTAATTCCTTTGTATAAATTGTAAACGTTTCTAAAATCTGTGAGCCAGTGATTTAACCTTCAAAGGTAAACTTTCTTTACAATACTTAGTTCTAAATAATGCTACAAACATCATAAGTACATGTCAAGGAGTATTGATGGAGTAGTAGAAAAACATCAGCTTTGGAACCATCTAGAACCTGAGTTCAAATCCTCGCTCAATTTCAAGTGATAAGCTCTATGGGCCTTGGTTTCCTGTTGTACAGTGGAGACATTAATAAATATTTTGTTGCACTCTTGTGAAAATTCAAAGAAATATATAAAAATAATTTAGTACAAGGTCTTAACTCCAGCAACTGTGATATTTGGTCAGCTGCCCAAAAAATCTTGAAGTGAACTCCTTTGTGGATTTCTGAAAACAAGTTTAATACTTAATAGCTCAGGTTGTTTTCTTACGTGTCTAAGACTTTGTTGTAAAATAGAAAATAATTTTCTTCAAAACCCACAAAGCGACCTGCCATATGCTTGTCTAAGTTGAAGTAATCATCTAATACCAACATGCATTTTGGAGAAATCTGAGATAGTAAAGCTGTCTATATTTGATACGAAAAAGAAAACTCCAAATGACTAACTTTAGAATTAAATAAACTGGCTGATTCGATATATAAAAGCATTTATGTAAGTGTGTTCACGATAGTTTCACCTCATCAGAAATCAGCATTCCACATTTTCTAGGGGCTTTAACTTTTGGAAATTTACCTCATATTTTTTTCTGTCTCTTTAATAAAGAAATTTAACAAAGTTAGTTGTGATGAGAGCTTCTTACTAGCAGAGGCAATAAAAAGGACTCAAAAACATAGAAATAATAAATACATGCTACTTATTAAGGCTATTAAGGACAGGTACTATGTAAGTAAGTAATTAGTAACAATTTCAGGAAATAAACCTTTACTATCTATCTGTGTAACATTAAAAAAAGACAGGATGACAAAAGCAAACAATTTATAAAAGCTCAATTGGGTTATTTCAGTTTCAATTCCCTTTCCTAAAAGAAAATGAGGAGAGAAATTTTCTGACACCATAGAAAGTTCCACCAAGGAGAATCAAACCAGCAGATTCATCCCTTCTCAATGAGGCTTATCCTAACCACCCTATCATTTTGCAATTGTACCCCCTCCCAATCCCTCTTACTATACTCCATGCCCCATCCTCACCTTCATGGCTTCATTTTCTAACTTAATTATAGTATTTATTTTTTATTCTGCGTCCACCCACACATACTAAAACATGGGCTCCAAAAGGGCAGGGATTTCTGTTTTTGCACTTTGAAGTAGTCTGAATGCCCTCAGAAGTCCCAACAAATGATAGGTGCTCAGTACATAGTTACTGAATGACTGAATGAGGATACACAGAGGTAAGAGCGACAAGCATATTCATATGCCACTTAAAAGATTAATTCTCCAGATCAGATTGAGAACATTCCTGAATAACAGTTAAACACCCCACCACTTAAGATTACTCAGCTCACATTTCCCTTCAAGACCCTACCTGCCTGAGTGCGTTCCTATGGCCACCACTGTGCCACTTGGATGAAAATCTGCACAGTGTCCTGGTTCCTAGAAGAGAGACAGACAGCTGTTGGGGAGTTCATGAGAAAGCCTCCCTAGATCGATGGTATAGTGGCAAAAACCTCTGAAAATAACTGGTGTCATATAATCATGGAATTCCGATCAACTTCATTGTAGCCGATGAAAAATACCACATGGATAGGAGGTAACAGAATTTCAGAGCAGGAAGGGTATGTGGGCAAAGTGGTGAGGGAAAAGGACAGCCAGCTTGTGGCTAGGCAGTGTAACAGTAAGGCTAATAACAAACACGTATACAGTTCTTTAGTCTGCAAAGAACATGTGTACACCCCTAGGCTAGAAGAGGTGGATGTCTGGGTGGGGCAGGAAGAAAACAGACTGAGAGATCAACTCAAAAAGAAGACAGCAGAGTCTGTTAGTGAGCAGTGCTTACACAGAATCCAACTGCAACACCACCAGAGACCCATACATTTCTGTAACAATTCATGCTCCATAAATGTGAAATCTTTTTGACTCTTTTCTGAAACTGACAGAAAAGCTGAGCTTTTTTTTGCCCTAATTTGCTAATTTAGAGTGGGTTCACATTACACGTTGTGACTAAACTCTCCTTATTTCATCCCCTTTACTAAACTATATAAATACACTTGGTTTCAACCAATTCTGAGTCCTTTTTCCTTTGCTGCTCCCAAGTGCCAGTTTAGGGAGTTTCTGTGGGGAGATTATAATCACATTTTGCTTTACTCACATCTACGAGCCTGGTCCATTCCAGCCTGTGTTCTACTGAGTTCCACATGCACACCTGTCTGTCCTGAGCACATGTCAAGAGCAAATCTTTAAAGGGATGTGTGGCAAGACCCCAAAGCTCATCTGTATGACCCTGAAAATGAAATGCACACACTGTTATAAGAAACAAAGGGTATCATAAAAAATATTCAGTTTGTGGTTAAAATCATACGTCAGGGCAGCTGGGTGGCTCCGTTGGTCAAGTGTCCAATTTTGGCTCAGGTCATAATCTCATGGTTAGTGAGTTCGAGGCCCACATCAGGCTCTCTGCTGTCAGCATGGAGCCTGCTTCAGATCTTCTGCCCCCCAACCTCTGCCTGTCCCCTGCTCATGAATCCTCTCTTAAATAAACATTAAAAAAAAACTGGTTAAAATCATATATCTTACCTGTACTTCTATTTGGAAGCCATCGTTAAATGTTCCCCGTAAAATGAAGTTTCGTGATGTGCCTACTAAAAATTGATCGGCCTTTCCTTCTGCTACAGCTCTGATTGTTCCATACTGATCAGGAACCTAAAAGATAAATTTGTAAAGTCACCATATATAACAACATGCATTAATTACTAAAGACTGCATTTATAGTTGTAAGCAATTATGCGGTTAACGACAAATTTCCAAATCTGAAAGTCATATGGTAATAGTATACTAATAAGTTATTTAATGACATTTTATTACACAAAAGTTATCATACACTATTATCAACATTCTCTGCTTTAGTCAATTTTTTAAAAAATATTTATTTACTTTGAGAGACAGAGAAAACATGCACATGAGCATGTGAGTTGGGGAGGGGTAGAGAGAGAATGAGATAATTCCGAGTAGGCTCTGCAATGTCACTGAAGAGCCCGACGCAGGGCTCGATCCCACAAACTGTGAGATCATTATGTGAGCTGAAATCAAGAGTTGGACACTTAACCAACTGAGTCACCCAGGTGCCCCTGCTTTAGTAAATTTTTATATTTATATTTTATTTAATCTCAAGAGTTAAGTGCTAGGAGCAGGGGAAAAAGGAAAAAGTGTCATTAGACCACACAAAAAATGTGGTCTGGTTTTATTATTTATCAGTTATGTTACTTTAGGTACATCATTTAGCTAATCTAAGACAAATTTATTTATCTATAAAACGGGGAAATAATAATATATACCTTACCTATTCTTAATTGTTGTAAGGATGAAAATGTAAGAATAGCACACGTGCAATTTCTCAGTTAACTGAAAAGCAATATATTATGAAGTATTATAACTGACCTTAATAGGACTCCTTGGGAGAGCAATCTCCTTTAATGCATTACATGGTATACTCTCCATGAATGGTGTTATTAATAATATAGTAAGCCTAAGGAATGATCCTGAAATAATATAATTTTTTTATAAAGGAAGACACAAATAATTGAATTCTAAAGTAATCTAAATTGATGGTGACGGGAGGAATAAACTACTTGTGATTACAAAGAATGTAAGTTATCTGTGGAAAAAAAGAAATAGTAAAGGAAGTGGCATTTCCATAATGAACTTAAAGTTGTGATGAAGGAAATCTTTCAACTTGTCTATCTTCTTGGAAATAAAACCAAGAGCAGTACTATCAGGATCCTCTTTTTTAGAAAGCATGTTACATGTTGAAAACACTGAGCCTAGGGGCACCTGGGTGGCTCAGTTGGTTGAGCATCCCGCTTCAGCTCAGGTCATGATCTCACAGTTCGCGGGTTCAAGCCCCGCACTGGGCTCTGTGCTGTCAGCTAGCTCAGAGCCTAGAGCCTGCTTCAGATTCTGTATCTCCCTCTCTCTCTGACCCTCCCCTGCCTGCACTGTCTCTCTCAAAAATAAATAAAAACATAAAGAAAAGGAAACACTGAACATAAATTCAAAATTTAAGTCACAAAGAAATAGAACACTAAACTGTGAAATTTGCCCTTGCTTTGAGACTCACAGACCTATAAAATAGTATTCTTAACCTATTTCACATTCAGAGACCTCAATTTAGTTAGCAAACTTTCACTGAGCACATAATACCTTTGGATACACTTGGTCCACGAGATGAAGCAGACACATATTTAATTAGCGATTATCATTAGGTTCATTGTTTAAAAGATTACTTTCAATCTTTTTCAATGTTTTATTTTTGAGAGACAGAAAGAGGGAGGGAGGGGCAGAGAGAAAGGGGGACAGAGGATCTGAAGTGAGCTCTGTGCTGACAGCAGTGAGCCTAACACGGGGCTTGAATTCATCAACTCTGAGGTTGTGACATGAGCCAAAGTTGGACACTTAACCAACTGAGCCAGCGGGGCACCCCTAAAGATTACTTTCAAGTTTTAAAATCAAATTGCTTATTATGTATACCTTGGAATCGGATCTCTATTAGATGAATGTTTGCTGAATTTTACGTATGCATGGTTATATTTTTGGATCACTACAAACTAATCTCAGAAATAAACAAATTAGTTATTGTGACCAATATATATTTTTTTATTCTTTCTAACCTTTTTCTTCTTCTTTTTTTTTTTTGAAACAATGAAATGACAAGAATGTGTACCAATTTCCCAGGAAAGTGGGTTATTTTAATGTGGGATTAAAGACATGTATTTAGAGGGCTTAATATTTTAAAATTTTCATGTTCCGTTTTCATTCTTACCTCTATTTCTCTTTCAGGATTCATATCATGATCCCACAGAATTATTTTTCTGTCCTTCCCTCCTCCAGTTAATAGCATCCCATTTCTCATCTGACAAAGTGTGAATACACTCCCATCATGAGCTTTGATTTGTTTGCTGATCTGATAAATACCTAGTAAGATGAGAGTAAAGAAACACCAGTGATACATTTTCCATGAGACTTTAGTGTCTTTTTGTAAGAAAACTTTACGGAGAAAATAATCAGAAGTTCCTACTTTTGCATTTATGTCAATATTCAGTTACTCTGAAAAATTTCAAAATAATTTTTACAAAAAAGTAAGCTAAAGTAGTGATAACCCTACAGACAACACAGGATACATTAGCCTCAGAACTTACTCTTATAATCATCCTATATGGTAGTTAGGGCAGGTACTCCTCTTCTGATTTTAGAGCTGAGGAAACAGAGGTAATAGAAGTGGCTTAACCAATACCACATAACTAGTTACAGAGCTGTGATGAGTACCCCAGGCTCTACTCAATGTTCCTTTAAGGTTCCCCAAAAGCCTTCATTTCCTGCTGAGACAACAGCCGAAATATTTAACATTTACAAGTAGTGTTGACATGGAAGCCTTCTGCTCTGCCAAGGATTATCCCCTTTCCTTGCTAAGAAATGGAGGACTGAGAGATACTGGGGCAGAAGTGGGCACTGACAGCCTGGAGCCGTGGCTTTCAATCAACTAAGGAAGTATTTTTTTTAATATATTTTTTTAAGTTTATTTATTTTGAGAGAGCGAGCGAGAGACAGCACGAGCAGGGGAGGGACACAGAGAGAGGGAGACAGAAATCCCAAGCAGGCGCCACACTGTCAGTGCAGGGTCTGATGTGGAGGTTGGAACACATGAACTGTGAGATCATGACCTGCGCTGAAATCAAGAGTTGTGTGCTCAAGCAGCTAAGCCACCCAGGTGCCCAAAGGAGTATTAATTTTATAGAAAGAATGAGAGCACACAAGCAGGGAAAAGGGGCAGAGGGAGAAAGAATCTTAAGCAGACTTAACACTCATGCAGAGCCTGATGTGCAGTTTGACCCACAACCCTGGGATCATGACCTGATCTGAAATCAAGAGCTGGACGCTCAACCGACTGAGCCACCCAGGCGCCCTCAACTATAGAAGCATTTTGAAAATGAGTCCAGTTGTACTAATGTGATGGCTGAAAGACAGCCCAACTTTCTTGTATCTCCACAGCATTTACAAGTACCCAGGGAGGGACAAAGCAAGTCCATAAAAACATAGTTAAGCCGATGTGGAGATGAAAAAACAAATTGTGTTTATATATACATACAACGTACAACTGACCCCTGAATAACACAGGGTTTATGTGTGCCAATCCTTGTGCAGTCAAAAGCCCTGTGTATAGCTTTTGGCTCTTCAAAAACTTAACTAATAGCCTACTGCTGACAAGAAGCCTTGCCGATAATACCACCAGTCGATTAATACGTTTTGCATGTTGCATGTATTACATACTATATTCTTCCCATAAAGCTACAAAAATGTTAAGAAAGTTTAAGAAAATACAGTTATAGTACTATACTATAAAAGAATCTGGGGGCACCTGGGTGGCTCAGTAGCTTAAGCATCCGACTCCTAATTTAGGCTCAGGTCACGATCTGACAGTCTGTGGGATCTAGCCCCCAGCTGGGCTCTGTGCTGATGGCATGCATCCCATTTGGGGTTCTTTTGTCACCCTCTCTCTCTGCCCCCCCCCACCACTGAGCACTCTCTTACAATAAACTTTAAAAGAAAAAAAATATCAGGGTGCCTGGGTGGCTCAGTCAATTGAGCATTCAACTTTGGCTCAGGTTATGATCTTATGGCTCCTGAGCTCAAGCCTCATGTTGTGCTCTGTGCTAACAGCTTAGAGCCTGGAGCCCCTCTCACTGCCCCTCGCCTGCTAATGCTCTTTCTCCCAGAAATAAATAAACATTAAAAAAAAATTTTTTTTTAAATCTGTATATAAGGTGACCCATGTAATTCAACCACATGTTGTTCAAGGGTCGATTACATATGTATGTATATTAATTATTTTTAAGTAGGCTCTGTGACCACCATGAGGCTTAAACTCATGAACCCAGAATCAAGAGTGGCATGCTTCCCTGACTGAGCTAGTCAGGAGCCCCTCAGATCCTTGTTCTTAGAGGTGAGGGTAAGATTTTAGTACTCAAACAATAACCAGTTCATTTCCTCAGACCTTTTCTTTGGTATTCATGATATCTTAATTCAGAGAAGCTCTTTATTTGGCAAGTGAAGTTAGAAGAGCAAGAGCAAAGCTCTTAGGAAGATATTTTGTAGAATTAGTAAGTAGGTTAAAAATGGGAAAGTAGAGCGTTGTTTAAATATGGCCCAAATCAGTCAACAGATCTTAAATCGCTTGGAAAAATGAAATAAATTGCAAGTTTAAAAATTACTCAGTGGGAGAAATGGGTGAAGGTGGTTAAAAGGTACAAACTTCCAGTTACAAGATAAAGTTCTTGGAAGTTAACATACAGCATGGTGACTACAGCCAAGAATATTATATTGTATATTTGAAAGTTAAGAGAGTAGATCTTTTTTAAAAGTTTACTTATTTTGAGAGAGAGAAAAGGGAGTGGAGAGGAGCAGAGTGAGAGAGAGAATCCCAAGAAGGCTCTCTACATTGTCACTGCAGAGCCCAATACAGGGCTTGAACTCACAAACTGTTGAAATCATGACCTGAGTAAAAATCAAGAGTAGGACACCTAACCAACCAAGTCACCCAAGCGCCCCTAAGAGAGTAGACCTTAAAAGCTCTCATCAAATGAGAAAAATCTGTAACTATGTGAAGTCATGGACGTAAACAAAATTACTGTGATAGTCTTTTGCAATAGAAACATATCAAATCACTGTTACGTATCTTAAATGTATATAAAACTGTATCTCAATTATGCCTCAATAAAACTAAAAAAATTGTTTCTTCTAAATTGTTCTACTGAGGGGGTGCCTGGATGGCTCAGTCGGTTAAGCCTCCGAGTTCAGCTCAGGTCAGATCTCACGTTCGTGGGTTTGAGCCCCGCGTCAGGCTCTGTGCTGACAGCTCAGAGCCTGGAGCCTGCTTCTGGTTCTGTGTCTCCTTCTCTCTCTGCCTCTCCTCCTCTCATGCTCTGCCTCTCTCTTTATCAAAAATAAATTTTAAAAAATTAAAAAAAATAAACTGTCCTACTGAAAAATGGATAAACAAAATATGTACATTCATAAAGTATTAATATTCAGCCATAAAAAGAATGAGGTATTGATACATGCCACTACATAGATGCATCTTGAAAACATTAAGGTTCTAGTAAAAGAAGACAGTCACAAAGGACCATATACTGTATGACTCCATTTATAGGACATGTCCAAAGGAGGCAAATCCCTAGAGACCAAAAGCAGACAAATGTTGCTACAGGCAGACAGCAGGGAGAAATAGGAAATGACTGCTAATGGGCCCAGTGTTTGTTTTGGGGGTGATGAAGTGTTCTGAAATTAGATAGTGGTGATAGCTATATGACTCTGTAAATGTACTAAAAATCAACTGTACATTTTTTTTCATACATTACAGTTTTATTTTTGTGTACAAAATTGTTTAATAATCATTGAAATTCTAGGCCAGGTTCAGGTAACCGAAGAGCCTTTATAACTAATTTATATTGTCTAGATCCAAACATGGTCTGGAGCAAAATGGGAAATAACATCTTTCTAAAGACAGGTTTAGAAATTCTAGTCCAGTAAGTTGTTTCCTTTTTCTGGTAGCAGGGCTGACTCATACCTGGCTGCTAGGCCACCATTCACAGGTATAGCCAAGAAAACAGGGTACAGACCACCAAAAACAAGACCAACCAATCAACTCCATGTTATGGTACAGGTTTCACAATTCAGATCACCTGTATTCAAAGGTAAATTTACAAAACCTTTGTAAGATGCATGCGCAGTCAAAAACGGGATCACTGCCATTGGTAAGCCAGCAGCTATATGAGCCTGTGTTACATTTAAGTTGCGCTGAAAAAGGCTATTTGCTATTAGACCAGAGAGCAGTATTAAGTCCAATATATACTGATCCATGTTCAAACAGATTCCTTTCTGCTTCTGGGAGTTGGTTAATTTTTCTGGTTATGATACTGAAAATTCAGTCTTCCTTCACAGTATCATCTGGTTCATGATTTTCCATCTTGACCCTTATGCTCTGCTCACAGCAGTCGGTGCCTCCACCGTTCCTCCTAGGCACGCTGGGGTTCACTCCAACCTTTGCTCAACTAGCCTGAATGCAGCCATCTTTGGCTGACCAACTGTACCTTTTAAAAGGGTGAGTTTTATGGTATGTGAACTTAATAAACCTCAAAGCTGTCATTGAGATTGTTCATTTTTACAAACTTATCTATTTGAGTGCCACTGTATTTAAGAAATTAAATAAAATTTGTAGGGCTTTGGTATCCTGTAAAAAAAAAAATGCTACTGCTGGCTCTAACAATTACTCAGGTTGAGGATGCTAGTCGTACAATTACTTAATAGAAGAGTATATTTGGCAGAGAGAAAGGAAATGGCTTGCCTGATTTAGAGCAGAGCTGGCTTGAATCAGCAGAGCTGGGAGCAGAACTCCAACGAACTTTTATTCATGTCAACTGCCTCAGTGCAAATCAATATTCACCACCTAAAAATACTTTAAACACTGAACAACACCACAAGTGTGTCCAGTAGGACAGCCAGCCAATGATCTATCATGGCTCTAATGTGACCAAGAGAGAAAGGACATCTGAGAGATGTGAATTTTTTGAGTATCGTTGGCTTTACTTGGGCAATAAGAAAAAAAAAAAGCAAAGGGCTTATTTTTTCATGCATGGTCAAACTAACAAGGGCAGTCTGAAAGTACCATGGTACCATGCAAGAAATTACCAAAAAAAAAAAAAAAAAAAAAAAAAAAAGATGTGGAATTCCATGGATCTCCATCAGAATGTAGAAAAATGCAATATAGTTTACTTTAAATTGAGTCTTCCATACTTCCAAACACTACTAAAATCTCATTAAACATTTAAGATCTTCCTAGAATGATGGAATGTTAGAAAACAGAAAATAAACCTGAGGAATAAATGTTTCATCAAGAATAAAAATATCTAAGTAGTATAAACCCCATGAAATTTCCACTCTCCACCTCCTACCCAAGGAGAGTTATTTCCTGAGAAGGACCTGATATTAGCTGAGTTAAAATTTCTGTGTTTCAAATTTATACAAATTACCAAAGCTCCCTTTAGATAGTATTTACTGACAAAACAAATTTTCAGTCTGGGCGCCTGGGTGGCTCAGTCAGTTGAGTGTCTGACTCCTGATTTGGGCTCAGGCCATGATTTCATGGTGAGACTGAACCCTGCATCAGGCTCTGCACTGACAAGGCACAACCTGCCTGGGATTCTCTTTCTCCCTCTCTGCCCCTCCCCTGCACATGCTCTCTCTCACATACTCTAAACAAACAAACATTAAAAAAAAAGCCCAAATTATTTGACATTCCAATTTAAGCCAAGTAATTTTTGAAATACCTGCCAAGAAGAATAATTATTCTTGATTTTAAAAACTTATTGTACTTGTACATTCAGGTATTTAATCGCAAATCTCTCCTTTCTTCTCATCTCTAACAGAAACAGTTTCCTTAAGAAGCAGTTTACCTTGGCTGCCAAATAAGGGTAATCTGGAAGGTTTTCTGTGCCTGTTTAATAAGTATGGAATCAAATGTCAGGGAGACTTTGAAACTTATGTTATATTCTTAGCAACTGGACGAATGTGTCCATGTTGACAACTGGGAGCAGGTAGAATGGGGTTTCTTGGTTCCTTAAAAAAATCTGGCAAAGATTTAAGAAAAATGGACATTTTAATAATCTTGTAGATATTCTCAACTTCCCCTCTCCCCACTTAAAAACTTGGGAATTATTTCATAGAAGAAAAATTTGAACTTTTTCATGTACACAGGAAATAACAAATACCTTGTACCCAACATGAGAAATAGAAAATAATGAAATAGCCTAAGTGGTGATCAGCAGATGAACTGATTAATGTGTACACACATATACATATATACAATGGAATAAAAAAGAAGATAATTCTGCCATTTGTAACAACATGGATGAACCTTGAGGGCATTATGCTTAGCGAAATTAGTCAGACACAGAAAGACAAATACTGTATGATCTCACAAGTAAAAAAAAAAAAAAACCCCAAAAAAACAAACCCCCTAATACAAACAAAGGTGCGGGGGATGGGTGACAATGTTCAAAAGGTACAAATATCCAGTTACAAGATAAATAAATCCTGGGGATGTAATATACAGCATGGTGGCTATAATTAATAATACTATATTGTAAATTTGAAAGATGCTATTAGTAGATCTTAAAAGTTCTCATCACAAGAAAAAAAAACTGAGAACTGATGGATATTAACTAAACATTTATGGTAATCATTTGGCATATACATTATGTTGTACACTTTAAACTGTGCAATGATATATGTCAATTACAGCTCAATAAAACCAGGGGGGAAAATGTATAATACAGTTTTGGTTTGTCTCCTATTTACTTATATTATACCATCCAAAATAAAAGGATAAATGTCCCTTTATCAGACACATTACCATAATACACTCAGATTTAGTTAAAAAGACTGTCACTTTTTATGTCTAATATAAGTGTCATATTAGGGAATATGCAAAATAGGTCAAGTTACTGAAATTTTTGGCAAGAATTTAAAAATGGATTTTTTTGGTAAATTGCTGGGCATATGAAATGGACTATGTTGTCCCTTGCCACGTGACTGATCTGGTTATGGGTAAAGTTGAGAATTTTGTTCTTTCCTTTACATTTAAGGGTTTCAGTTCTGTAAGAATGGCTAGGAAGGATTTGATGAGTGCAGTGAACACTCAGAGTTTCCATTTTTAAATAGATAGACAATGCTCTTCCTTGCATTTCTAATAGTGAACAAATCTGCCCAGGACAAAGAAAAAAGAGGTAAGTGAAAAGGAAGTTGATTAATATCACTATTCTTTTTTTTTTCTTTAAAGTTTATTTATTTTGAGAGAGAGAACATGCGTGTACATGTGTGAACAGGGGAGGGGCAGAGAGAGAGAATCCCAAGCAGACTCTCTGCTGTCAGTGCAAAGCCGGTTGCAGGGCTTGAACTCACAAACCCTGAGATCATGACATGAGCCAAAATCAAGAGTTGGACACTTAACCTACGGAAATCAACCAGGTGCCCCCACCTCCTGTTCATTTTCTTAAGAATCTGCAATCCATTAATATCTTTAATGTGAATTTTGAAGCTAAATTGGACAAAAGAAGCTAAAGAATGTCTGGCCAACGATTGGGATCAGGATCACTGGTAACACAATTTAAGGATTAACTTCTATCCAAAAATATATATAGTTTAAAATTACACAATCATAAGAAATCTATAGTGCTACAGTCAAATTCCACATTTCCATGAAAATAGTGCTTTCATCAGTACTACTCAACTTTTATTCCTACACTAACATCCAAAGGTAAGAGTAAAGCCATTTCCTTAACAAAATGTTTGACAAATAATTTTCAAACAGCTGCTACCAAATGCCATAGATTGTGTTAATCCTGGAAAAGTTCATTAAGGGAGACAGACATGTAGATTAGGACTTTCCTTCTCAGAAGAGAAACAAGGATTCCCTTATTCCAAAATTATTTGTGGTGATTTCCATGGTCTGATGCAGAGACTCGGAGAGACAAAGGGAAGTTGTTTCAGTGTGTTAAAGGTGAGGGAGATGAATGAGAGAAACCAGGGCATGCTGCTCTGCCAATCCCCAGGGGAAATGTCTCAAGAACCCCAAGTCGGTTCCCTGTCAACCCCACCTCTCTTCTTGTGGATTCTCAGACTCTGAGTGGTATAGCTAGTTTTCTTTCTGCTGCTACCACTTGTTACTGATAATAAATAATCTCTCTCTGCTCCCAGCCCCGATTTTAGAACAATATCTTTTAATTTTTCTCTTATAACCTTCTACTCTGAAGGAAGCATGGTCCTCTGGATATTTTTTCACCTTTATTTTTCTTAAGTAGTATTAAAAAAGGGGGGGGGTTGGAAAAAAGGCTATTTTCAATACTGCTCCTGTACTTTTTTCATATACCATAGAAAAAGGCAAAGTGACCTATGTGTTTGGGTGCAAATGGGGCTTAAAAATATGTTTTTAAAAAAATTTATTTATTTTTGAGAGTCAGAGACAGTGCGAGGAGGGGAGGGTCATAGAGAGGGAAACAGAATCTGAAGCAGCTGTCAGCACAGAGCCCGACGCAGGGCTCGAACCCACGAACCGTGAGATCATGACCTGAGCCGAAGTGGATGCTTAACTGACTGAGCCACCTAGGTGCCCCAATATATCTATATTTCTGAGGACAATTTCTGAGGTCAAGAAATGCCAAAACCCACTAGGAGGGCTGAAAAGAGGGGCTATCGTGAAAAAAAGAAGGGGACCAAACTGTGAGTTTATTCTTTATTCCCCCCCTCACTCATTTTATAACATGGCAACGCATATTACCCTGACAGAAAGCCCCAGCCCCAGCCCTTGCAAGGGAGATTGAACCCTCTAGTCTGTTGCTATGTTGGGAAAATCAGAAGAAAAAGGTAGGAAACATGCCACAAATGTAGTAATTGGGACTATCATTCTTTATTACTATAAAGAACTGCTAGTCATGAGCTTTTAAGATCTTTGGAAATAGGCTTTCAAGAGTTGATAAGCATAGTTTTGATCACCAATTGTTTAGAAAATAATGCCTCTCAATTTACAGGGTTTTGGTTTTATTATTCATTTATTATAATAAATCCACCATTCATAGAAAAGACAAACGTTTTGGTTGGATCTCAATCCAAAAAATAGAACTCTGAAGTAGTGAAGTCTGATTATGGGATACTTTACATGACATTACTATTGTTCTTTTCTTAGCCACTAAAAACAGTAACTTCAGGGGTGCCTGGTAGTTCAGCTAGTTAAGTGTCTGACTCAGTTTTGACTCAGGTCATGATCTTTTGGCTTTGTGAGACTGGGCCCAGCGCTGACAACATGGAAGCTACTTGGGAATATCTCTCTCCTCCTCCTCCTCCTCAATCTGTCCTTCCCCTGCTCACGCTGTCTCTTTCTCTCTCAAAACAAATGTAAAAAATAAAAAAAATAAAAACTTCAAGTCTTTAACAGAGTTGCCTTTACTGAGAGAAGGGTCATCCTGCACGACCCCACCATCTACCCACATAGGGTAGCTCAGCCTCTAAAGCTCCAGTCTCAGAATAAATGGAGGCTCTTGCTCTTTTTCAAGGATAATTCTTCCTCCTATACCCAATTCAGGAAATCTCTTTCTCTCTAAGATTTTTAGTTCCCTCCTCTTCACTGAGAATTCCCATATAACTTCAGGTTTCAGGCAACCTTCCAGTCTGCTGACTGACTCTAGTAACTCTCTACTTCCCATTCCATTTTCAATTTGGATTCTCCAAATTCTCCATTTTGAAACTGGCCATTCTATACTTAGCTGTTTTGAGACCTTAATTTAAATTCAACTGATCCTATAAATGACTAATGGTTGTTTCTTGGTTTTTATTCTTGACTTCTCTATAGCACCCATACTCCTTGAAACTTCTCCCGTCAGGGGCACTAAATAAAGAACTCTGTCTTGTTAACTTCTTCTCACCAGGGTCTTTTCTAGTATCTAACTGGGGGATAAAGACCGTTAGCCTCATAACTCTTCTTTCATGGTCAGCTCAACCAGTTTTAAGGATTCTTTTTTAATTACAAAAAAAAATCTGTATCTTAATCCTTAAATTTTAAACTACTTAGTATGTATTAAACTGATCATAGCAATTACAAAACACTACTCTTTTTTAAAAATCAAATTTCCCTTGGGGCGCCAGGGTGGCTCAGTTGGTTGAGCATCTGGCTTTGGGCTCAGGTCATGATCTCATGGTTCATGGGTGTGAGCCCTGCTTCAGGCTCTGTGCTGACAGCTCAGAGCCTGGAGCCTGCTTCGGATTCTGTGTCTCCCTCTTTCTCTGACCCCTTCCTGCTCGCACTCTCTCTCTCTCTCAAAATAAAACATTAAACAAAATTTTTTAAAATCAAATTTCCCTCAAGTTGGCAATTTCTCATCTCTGTTAACACTTTTACACAAAAGATTTATTCACAATATCCTAGATGCCTCACATTCATATCCATCTTTCTGCTTTTTCTTGCAGTTTCCCTAAGCTGAGATCAAGGTTCCAAATCTTTTGAAGTTTTGTACATTCACTATGGCTTAGCTTAAATACCATTTCTTCTGTGAAGGCTTCACAAAACACTAAAGATCAGGATGATTTCCCTCTCAATCCTTGTACTGTTAAAATTAGCATATATCTTTATCATCTCTAATTACTTTGTATTAACCTCCTGAAAGGAAAGGTTCAATAGAGTCAAATGTAGGTTATATATGCTCAATGAATAGCTGCGTAAAAAGTTTAACTTAAAAAAACAATCATGAAAAACCTTAAAGACAAAATGCATGTTAACTCTCTCCTGGTCTGAGTAAGAGCTGGCCTGCAATAGCAAGATGTTCAAAAGTGAGGACTTTAATGTGAGAATACTGTACCTTTAGGTCCCTTCCCCGGCGTGGGTTCTACAGTAGTTTTGCTCCATATAAGTATGACTCCACCTGAGTCACCGGTAAGAACATCTCCATTCCCCAAGAATGCTAAACACTGCACAAATTTTGGCTTTTCATATTTCTACAATGAGACAATAAGAACTTTTAGTTTACCCTTTGGCATGATGACCTTATGTTTACTGAACAATTAAAAAATTAAAAGTTTTATAATGAAGTTATAACACTCTGGTCCTTACCCCAAAAATTCCCTGCTTTCTTGTTAGTGAATTACCACTCCAGGTCCAGAAAAAAATGTGAGATTTACCACATGTTATTATGGTATTTGCATCTGTTGGATGGAATTCCACAGCCAAAACAACTTCATTTGTTGTCTGTGGATACAGAAATAAAACTTTATGTAAGTGTATATCCTTATCTCCATCAAGTACCAATTATAGCTCCCGACAATTGAAGACTAGGGAACATTCTGAGAAAATACCTTTTAAGATCAATTTTCCTGAACAACAGATTTTTAGAATAATGATTTAAATTTGATGTCCTCATACTACTGTATCATCTTTTATGCTATTTATATATAATAACTGCATTAGGAAGACCTATGAATTAGTTATAGATTATTTTAATTTCCTGCACATTCAGGGGAAAGTACAATAATACAAGCAAATCAAGAGCCATGTACATTCTTAGTAACAGACTGCCATTCTCATTTTAAAAAAAGTCTCATCTTTCTTTGTACTATTATTATACCATTCAAGAAAATATTACTGGGGCGGCTGGGTGGCTCAGTCGGTTAAGCAGCCGACTTCAGCTCAGGTCATGATCTCACAGTTCGTGGGTTCGAGTCCTGTGTCGGGCTCTGTGCTGACAGCTATCTCAGAGCCTGGAGCCTGTCTTCTGATTCTGTGTCACCTTCTCTCTCTGACCCTCCCCTACTCGCGCTGTCTCTGTCTCTCAGAAATAAATAAAAAAACAAAACAAAAAACAAACAAAAAAAGAAAATATTACTGATTTAGAGATTCATCATGAGGTTGAAGCCTTAAAAAGTAGATACAGAATGGTCACTACAGATTTCTATACAAATGAAAAACAAAAAAGTGAGAATTTTTATGCTCTTCCTAGAAAGGACAGGAGTTAAATGAACTGAAGTGAAAAAGGAACAAAACAGGCACGAGAATCAGAAAGGCATTACAAATGACAAATGCAGTGTTTTCACTGAAATTACTGAATTGAGGATATTAAAAAAATTTTTTTGAGACAGTGAGTGAGCGAGCAAGCACCGGGGAGGTACAGAGAGAGGAGGAAAGACAGAGGATCTGAGGCAGGCTCTGTGCTGACAGCAGAGAGCCCAATGTGGGCTTGGATCCACAAACCATGAGATCATGACCTGAGCTGAGGTTGGACATTTAGCACAATTTCTATACATTTAGTAAACTCATTTTTTATTTTTTTTATTTTTTAGAGAGAGAGAGAGAGAGAGAGAGAGAGAGAGAGTACACAAGCAGGGGTGGGGGGAAAGGGAAAGAGAAAGAGAGAGAGAATGAATCTTAAGCAGGGTCCATGCTCAGCATGAAGCCTAATGTGGAACTCCATCCCACAACCCTGGGATCATGACCTGGGCTGAAATCCAGGGTTGAATGTTCAACTGACTGAGCCATTCAGGCACCCCTGCCTTTTTAAAAATTAAATAGCCCTTACTTTCACTTGAACAAAATCAAAACTTGACAGCTGAATCTTATGCCAAATGGATTGAGGGTTATAAAGCTAACTACAATTATTTCCAGGATACAAACCCGTAACACTAGTGGTAAGATATTCAAGACACAATTTGAAGTAACTTATGAAATTAAATCACTTTGGGCATGAGTGTAGCATAACAGGGTATTTTACTTTCCATTTTTATTGTTTATTAAAGTACACAAATTCTAAGTGCACAGCTCGATGAATTTTCACAAATCAAACACATCTCTGCACAGAAGAAAAAGAACATTATTACTAACATCACATAAACACCTTAGATCCCTTTGGAAAAGGGGACACTACCCCTACCTCTCTACTCAAGCAGCTACAATCCTGATTTGTAGTAGCAGATTACTTTGCTTTATTTAAATGGAATCACACAGAATATACTCCTTGGTGTCTGGCCCCATTTAATCTACATTCCATTCATGAGATTCACTTCTTATTGGTGCATATACTATAATTGTTTCCTCCTCATTACTGTATGTCTTTACATGTAAAGGCCACATTATTGATTTACCCATCCTCCTATTAGCTGGCATTTGGGTAACCTTTTTTTTTTTTTTTTTTTTTGCTACCATTATTTTTGAATACTTGTCTTTTGGTCAATACATGTATATACTTCTGTTGGGTGTATATGGAGGAGTGGAACAGGATGGTAGAGGATATGCATATGTGTATGTTCAACTTTAGAAGGTAATGCCAAACAGTTTTCCAAAACAGCTATGCCAATTTCTATGTCCAACATACAAGAATGTATGAGAGTTTCAGTTACTTTACACCCTCATCAACTTTATTTTTGTCTACTATTATCCCTTCATATTTTCACATATACTTAGCTTGTCAACATCCATGAAAATCATGTTGAGATTTTAACTATGTTGAAAGTACAGATCAGGGGCACCTAGGTGTCTCAGTTGGTTAAGGGTCTGACTTTGGCTCAGGTCAAGATATCACGGTTCATGAGTTCCAGCCCTGTGTGTGCTGACAGCTCAGAGCCCAGAGCCTGCTTTGGATTCTGTGTCTCCCCTCTCTCTCTGCCCCACCCCTGCTGGGCTCTGTCTCTCTCTCAAAAAATGAATAAATGTTAAAAAAGAAATTAAAAAACTGAAAGTACAGATCAGAAATAAAATTATAAAAAGTACAGATCAATATGCAGAGAAGTAACATCTTTGTAATACTGTTTTCTATCCATGATTATTGTCTATTCCTCCATTTATTTAGGTCTTCTTTAGTTTCTGTCAGTAAGGTTTTAAAGTTGCCTTACTGAATTTTAAATTTTTGTAAATTAACTAAGTATGTACCAATCCTCAAATTTTTGTGACTTGAACAAAAAAAGGAGCTCACTGACAGTAGAAGAGAATAGGTCAACACATAGGGAAATATCAGTGATCTGGTCCCTGAATCAAGTCATTCCTGAGATAAAACTCCCCGCTGACCTTTATTAGAGGTTTTCTTTTTCTCCCTAAACATGAATAAATTCTCTTTATCTTTAGTTGTTTTTACAGTAATCTGCACTGAAAAGAGCTCTAATACAGACATCTGGGACACAGAGCTTAGGGAACTTCAGTGTGAGAAGCAAAGGGAAGAGTTTCCAGCTACGCAAGTAGGTGGAGTGTGGTGTTAATCACCGAGAGGTGAAACTGGTTGGGGTCTAAGGAGGATGACTGGTACAGATTGGACCATGTTGATTTTGACCTGCAGGATAGGACAAATAAAGACATTCAAATAAATGAGAGAGGTTTGGGCTAGAGTCAGCTGATCCAGGACACGGTAGATAGTAACTAATGCCATGAGAGAATATATGACACCAGTGGAGCACATGGGCTAGAACTCTGAAGGATACCAACATTTAAGATCCTATAAAGGGGAACACACAGTGGCCAGGAGGAGGAAAACCACAAGACATCATCTGATAGCCTTTACTACAAAGGATCAAAATGCACACATTTCACTTCAGTATAAAATCTTTATGTTTCAATGTTAAATTACTCTAAATGATGGCTGAAGGACAATCTATATCTTCATTTATGTTTTTCAAGGTTTGAGATTTCTGGACATGTTATTTTCTTTTTAAGTATAATCAAATCTACTCTATGTTTTAAAAGATTAACTCACATTATTAAAAAAAAAAAAATCTTTTTGACCAACAAGCTGAAAGCTTTAAGCTTATACCAAACAAAACTGCTGAGAGAGCAAGCGCTCAACTGAAGAGGAATGTGATGTTATTTAAGAGTACAGCAAATATGTCATAGGCTTTTTTTAGTCATCCTGTCACTCTGAATCCCTCTGAAAGCCTGTTTGAGGGAAGCCATTTCAACCCATATGAACACAGTTGCAACATTAACCTTATATTCTTCTCTTACTAGTTATAGCCAGATCCACACAAAGGGATCAGCCCTATTCTGTAGGAATTATAAATGCTATAGTATTTTATGTAATATCCCATACATGTAATTAAAACAAAAAAAACTTATCATTACATATGCTTTCAGGTTATGTCAGTTACATTCCTAAGGATAAATTTTTCCTTTAGATTTTTAAAGCTTTAAAGATTGAATGTAGTAACAAATTTTGTTAAAGAAGCAGCCAGGTAGAGTATTCAGAGTTAATTTTGAGATAAGATAATCCATCTACTTTGGCATTTCAGTAGCACAATATGTTTGAAATTTGGTTGAAGTTGTCTATTTTATCTTAAGAATACTTTGGGGTGCCTGGGTGGCTCAGTCAGTTAAGCATCAACTTTTTTTTTAAGCATCAACTCTTGATTTCGACTCAGATTCATGATCTTGATTGTGAGATCAAGCCCTGGGTTAGGCCCATGCTGTCAGGGCAGAGCCTGCTTTGGGTTCTCTCTCTCTCCCCCTCTCTCTGCCCCACCCCGGCTCTTTCTTCTCTTAAAATAAAAAAAATAAAATAAAATAAACAACAACAACAACAAAAGGAAACTGGGGTGCCTGGGTGGTTCAGGTCATGAGCTCACGGTTTTGAGATCAAGCCCCATGTCGGGCTCTGCACTGACAGCATGGAGCCTGCTTGGCATTCTCTCCCTCCCCCCCCCACCCCCCCCCAATTGAGTACTTGCTCTCAATAAACAAACAAACATTAAAGAAAAACGAATACTTTAAGAATTGATCTCAGAATCTATAGATAACTGTCACAGAAAGTATAAACAGGTGTTGTTAAAAATAAAGAGAATACTTTAAGAATGATATTCCTGGGGCGCCTGGGTGGCTCAGTCAGTTGGGCCTCCGACTTTGGCTCAGGTCAGATCTCACGTTTGTGGGTTCAAGCCCCGCATTAGGCTCTGTGCTGACGGCTAGCTCAGAGCCTGGAGCCTGCTTCCGGTTCTGTTTCCTTCTCTCTCTCTCTGCCCCTCCCTCTCTCATGCTCTGTCTCTCTTTGTATCAAAATAAATAAAACATTAAAAAAAAAAGTTAAAAAAAAAAAAAAAAAGAATGATATTCCTAATACTATAAAATGATGACAAATCAACAAATCTAATTAATGTGGCCAATTTGTAGGCTCTTGAAATTTAAGGATAGGAAATATACTTTCAAGGATCTGAAAAACAAATAATGTATTCTAAAAAATAATAATTAAAATCTATTTTGATTTACCTTTATTTCTGCTCCCTTTGATTTTTTCTGCCAATCCCAAACAGTAAGCATATGTTCATTGGAGTCATCAATAACACATAAATGAACACCTGAATCCTAAAGAAAATTCAATTAAAGGCATTTGAAACTTTTCAGATAAGGCTAACTTTCTAAGAAGAAATACCATATTATTAGAGCTGCCAACATTAAGATAATCCCAAATCCTTTAAACTCATAGTTTCTTGAAAATAAAATTATAGTACTTACTGACTGTACTTTCTTCAGAAATATAATGAAGACTCTTTTTAAAACTACTTTCTATTTTAAATTGTTTCCTAGGTTAATTTCTACTTACCAGCTAGTTACTTATATTATTCAAATAGCAATACACTAGCACAATATGATAAATAAAACATAAATAACTTCTTTTATAGCAGAATTGGCCAACTATCATGCCTGTAAATTTTCTAAGTAAAATAAGATTTACATGATTCAAGCTGAAGGAAAGCACATATTACTGCTGATTTCACTTGGACCATGCTATACATATATTCCTCTAACCGTTTCCTGCTACTACACTGGAATCCTAATTCAGAAAAGAACAAAAGTATAATTAAGTATAATAACCTGTATCCCATTTAAACCAGAGTACTTTAGTACTAAGGTTAAAATGCTGGTCACTGCTAAGCAAGAGCTAACAATTTAGAGTTATCACTTTCCATGAAAACACACACACACACACACACACACACACACACTTGAGTGTTAGCTTCTTTTCTGTTTTGTGCAGTTTGCTTACTTCCTTTATTGTTACTTACTGCTTTTGAAAAATCCAGGCATCCTACTCCACGCTCAAAGGTCCCAAGTCCAATAATTTGCAGCGTGGATAAACTAACTGAATCCCACACTCTGACATGGGGTTGCAGAGGCTGCAAAAACAAGGGGAAGATAGGAAGACTAACTGGTATTCAAGTAAATACTACTATCACACAAGGCCACATGCCATCTTTCAAAAACAGTAGGCCTGGATAAACATCTAACATAAAATAGCTACTCCATTTAGACATGATCCCAAAGAATCTTGAGCAGGTATTTTCTTTTCATACCATGAAAACAAGAAAATAACAACAGTGATAACAATAGTAGCAGCAAATGATTTAGTATTTACTAAGTCATACACTATTATAACTACATCACATGTATTAATTCATTTAATCCCATAAACTATGTGCTATATAATTACAATTTAACAGATGAGGAAACTTAGATAAAGATATGAATATCTTGATAGAGCTATTAAAAGGTGGAGTTAGGACTCTTAACCCAGGCAAATTTGCTCTGGATACTCTGTTTTTAACATTACCTGCATTTCTGGGAAAATAGTACTTTTTTTTCTAATAAGTGTCCAATAAATTGCTAACCAAACAGTACTTCAACAGAATTTGGAACCTGAAAGGGGCCTTAGAAGTCATCCGTCACCATCATTCCAACTCCTTTCTTTAAATAAACTGAAGCCAGAGAATGTCATGGGCACAGCTAATGTTAATCAGTAATCAATAATATTCTCTGTTGATCCTTACAAATAAGGGACTTATTATACAAACCAATTTAATAATACTGAATAGGAACTGACATTTATAAAGTGTTATCAGTTCTAGTCATATATAAAATCAAGAGGTCCATGAACATAATGAAAATGCAGTACCTTCTGGCAAAAGCCTTAGGTTGAGAGTTAAGAGAGGTCCCAAAATGTAATTGACTTTGTCACTAACTTGTTGAAATGCTACTGGATATGTCAGTTATGTCCTTTCCCTAGGACCCAGTTAGCTCAACTGGACTGCAATCAGGTGCACCCTGGGAGCCCAAGGCCCCCAGTCCTCTAATATAAGTTATGCTATGTTAAAAAAAAAAATATATATATATATAAAATAAGCTTATAAGTCCTCCCAATTTTATAAGTAAATAGTTTCCTTAAGAGAACACGTATTTTTAGAGAAAAATATTTAAGTAGTATGATTCTCTTTTGTTTTTGGAATCTTTTAATATTATACTATTTTCTTCACTGCTTATACTAGAAATCCCTTAGCTGTCAAATTTTAAAAGAGTGAAATAAATGAGCTGCAGCTAAAATGACTATCAATTCCATTCCAATGGCAATGTCACTGGTACAGCATGCAGAATACTACGCCACTCACCCTTCCATCTTTATCCACTCCAGCTATCTGTCCAGTTGCGATCCTAATTTTATCAGGATGAATAGCAAGGCTGAAAAGCAGTATTAACAACAGTTTTAAATATGGGAAACATTTTCAAACAGCCAAAAATATGCCTTAGGATCAACATATCTATCAATCTTCAAACATTTTTAATCATCAAAAAAATTCTCATTGTGACCTGTTTTCTTTTCATATATATATTTTTTATGTCTTTATTTCGAGAGAGAGACAGAGAGCAAGCAGGGGAGGGGCAGAGAGAGAAGGAGACACAGAATCAGAAGCAGGCTCCAGGCTCTGAGCTGTCAGCACAGAGCCTAGCATGGGGTTTGAACAAACTGACTGTGAGATCATGACCTGAGCTGAAGTCGGCTACTCAACTGACTGAGCCACCCCGGTGCCTCGTTTTATTTTCCTTAGCAAACCAAATAAATATCAATCATCTAGATTTTTTTCCCTAAGTTTTCAGTTTTACTTTTTCTTTCTTTGCTAAATGAAACAAATTAATGGAGCTCTAAATTTGAAGAAAGTATGTATTTACAGTTGTGGCAGGGCAAGTTAAAATGTCTTCATTCATTCCAGTTCCTCTCTAGTCCTGCACACAGGCACGCACACGCAGATGGCTTTACTGCGGTGAAGTGCAGTGCTGCACTGTGCAAATTCTGTGTAAATGGCAGCATTTCCCCTTTCTGTTACATCATCCGTATGCATCTTGTTAACAGCTCTTCTACCATTTCTACTTTTCTACAAAGGAACACAATGAACATCTTCACATATAGTAGTACCTCCAACCTTTCAGTTAGGTCTTAATGCTGAACTCTTAGAAGTCAAATTTGGGGCATGAAACTTTTAAGGACGAACGGAAAATTGTGTAGCATCTATGTCCACATTTCTTATGATAAACATAAGAGTGACTAGCAAAGTTCTTTCTTTTTAAAGATATCTTCCTGTCCATATTCAGATTCTTTCTACATCTTGCAACCAAAGGGTAAGCTTATCAAGCATGTACATTTTTTGTTCTTGGTATGTACTGCTCATTCATTACTTTCCAGAAGAGTAGTATCAGTTAAAATTTTTTATATTTATTTTTTATTTATTTTTATATTTTATTTTTTTAATGTCTTATTTATTTTTGAGAGACAGAGAGATACTGTGAGAGGGGAGGGTCAGAGAGAGAGGGAGACACAGAATCTGAAGACAGGCTCTAGGCTCTGAGCTGTCAGCACAGAGCCTGACATGGGGCTCAAACCCACGAACCGTGAGATCATGACCTGAGCTGAAGCTGGACGCTCAACCAACTAAGCCACCCACGCACCCCCAGTTAACATTGTCTTAAGAAAAGTTCCACTACAGCTTCCCCATATTAAAGTGCTTTTTACAATATATTCTATATAATGCTCATAATATCCTTAAGATCTGAGCTCTCCAGAAGAAATAATTTCTGAAAAACCCAAATTATAAAGAAATGCAAATATGACAAAAACACAAGTGTTAAATGATACCAACCATTTCACACAGTCTGTGTGACCCAGGTAGTGTCGCTGAGTTCTCTCCTCATAGTTAAACAGTACTACTACTGAGGCTATGAAATACACGATTTCTCCGGTAGGAAGAAGGTAAACATTAGCGCGGCAGTCCTTTCCTCGGTAACCATATCTTAAACAAGAGTCAAGGTTTTTAATAAGTATCATTTTTAAGGTGTAAACGAACTGGTTTTTCGTGAATCCCTAAGGGAATCAGGAAAGTATAAAGAAAACTGGAATGCATCAGAACTAGGAAACTCAAGTCCTGCCACTAAGTAGGCAGGGTGCAACCCTGAGTTTTTAATGTGTACAAAACTTAATTTCCTCATTCCCCAAATACATATTGAGCTCCTAACACGTGGCAGGCATAGAACTGAACATACAGTTCTGAACTAAACAAATGGATGCCTGTTGTCCCTGGAGCTTAGGCTCTGGCAACGATGACAAAAACAAACATCCAATATATCATTAGAAATTGTGGAAAGAAAACTAACAATACAGAAGGAACACCTAACTTAAACGGAGAGAAAGTGAAGAGAGGGATCAAAAGAACAATGGAGAAAATGACATTTATCCCTGACCTAAATAATGAATAAGACAGGGGCATTTGGGTGGCTCAGTTGGTTAAGTATCCAAGTCTTGATTTCGGTTCAGGTCATGATCTCATGGTTCATGCGTTTGAGCCCTGCATCAAACTCTGTGCTAATAGCCTGCTTGGGATTCTGTCTCCCTCTCTGCCTCTGCCCGACTTGCCATCTCTCTCTCAAAATAAATAAAAATAAACTAAGACAGTCAGGCACAGCTTGGTAGTTTATTAAAAAGTTGTATAGAGGGCACCTGGGTGGCTCAGTCAGTTAAGCATCCAACTTCAGCTCAGTTCATAATCTCATGGCTCAGGAGTCTGAGGCTGCAACAGGCTCTGTGCTGACAGCTCAGAGCCTGGAGCCTGCTTAAGATTCTGTGTCTCTTTCTCTCTCTGCCCCTCCCCAATTTGCACTCTGTCTCCCTCTCAAAAGTAAACATTAAAAAAAAAAAAAAGTTGTATAGAATTACAGGATTGGTGAGTTTTAGTTTTCCCAAGCTAATTTATGTGGAAAGGAGGGAATGATTCAAGGAGCAAGGGAAGAAGGTATAGAATGAAGGCAGAAAGTTGAGATCAAACCTCCATTCTGCTTTGCGGAATTTCTCAAAGGTTCTGAGGGGAAAATTTCTAAGTGAAATTAACAGAGTTCTTTTTATATAGTCATTTTTTTACCAAGTCTGGCTGACAAGTTAATTCTGGAATTAGAATCAACCTTGTTAATTTGAGCTCTTTATATAAAAAAATTTACATTATTTCACAGGTTACAAAATGCTTAACTGATGTTTTCTTATTTAATTCTTTTTTTTTATGGGTTTTAAATTTATTTTTGACAGACAGAGACAGTGTGAGCAGGGGAGGGTCAGAGAGAGAGGGAGACACAGAATCTGAAGACAGGCTCCAGGCTCTGAGCTAGCTGTCAGCACAGAGCCCGACGTGGGGCTCGAACCCACAAACCATGAGATCATGACCTGAACTGAAACCAAGAGTTGGACACTCAACCAACTAAGCCACCCAGGCGCCCCTCTTATTAAAACAATTTTGATGGAGGTTAGGTAAACTAATTTTTCTCAAACCGAAGACAAAACGAACACAACTGCTGTCACAGTAGAGAAGGATACACCCACTCCAGTTTCAGCTTCTCAGGAGGCAGTTCTGTTCTGATGTCGTCATAGTTTTCAACATCAGAAGGAATAAACATTGTAATTGGCCGACCTCGCATAAACATTTTAACATATTCTCCTTCTGTTGAAACACAAGAGAAAATTACATCAGTTTTGTGAATGATCATAGAAAAGTGAATTTTTAAGGTGATATAGTAGGAGCAAGACAAAAATAGCTAGTTCAGAGTTCTATTCTCATATGTAATTGTTTTTATATAAAGACCTTCTCTAAAACATTGTAGGAAAAAAATACTGGTCATTTTCTTAAGTGAGAATACCTATTTTCAAAATTAAACTGAACAAAGAGGTCAGAAAATTTGAGGTAGAAAAATGCAAAAAAAAAAAAAATTATGCTGGAAGTTTTTCTGACAGTTGAAAAGAGGAGATTATCAGGGCAGACAACAACTGTATCTACCACACTACCTGATCAACCTACTGGTGTTTAATGACATACGAAAAACATGGCCTGAGAATATACCATGAGGAGAGGAGTCAGGATGCAGCGAGAAAACAAGAGCTCTGCCCCACACAGGAAGTGCAGCTGGAAAGAAGACCAACCTCCCTCAACGCAGGACTGTGCCTACAATCAGGGCTGGGTCTCAACAGTTCAATTCAATTACAATATGCTAACATTTCATTTTAAAAGACAGTGCTAGGAAACAGTTTTCTAATTAGCAGTATAGGTTCTAAAACATCTTTTATTTACATAGACCAAAGAGTTCTTTATTAACAGCTGCAAGAATCTAAAACTAAAAATGTTAAAGCCAAGTCTAGAATCAAATCAACATTTATTGTGTATCTTTTACAAAAGGAAAGAAAACTTCACTAAACAGATGAGATTGTTTTAAAACAAAAAACAACACCCATCCTTGGCCCAGCATTCCAATGATCTACATATAGGTAAGTTTAATAAATGCTGATGGTGACTGTTAAATGGCTATAAGAGAACCTGAATGGGAAGGTGAAAGCAAAGGTGAATGGGAAGGTGAAAGTAAAGGATTCAGTATAAAAGCCTAGGAAATGTCTAGTACCTACCAACTTGCTTGGCTTGCTATGAAAAAAACAGCATCAGAAACAGACTGCAAATGGCGTCATCAACCTGAAGCTGATACAACTCTAGGATCTCTAATAAAGACCTAAGCTACTAAGGAGAAGAGTACATAATAATTCGATAGTTTATATAATGCAAACAATGGGATAAGGAAAGATAAATTATTTGATGAACGTCTGCAAGTGTTTCTTCAGAGTCAGATTAAACAATTGTGCTTGTTATGGGTGAGAAGTTCAAGTTATTTTTATTATTATTATTCACTTGTGCTTGGCCTCATGGTTTGATCTAAGAACAGGCTAAGACCTCCCACACCACAGTTTTCACACCACATGATGTAGGTCTTTATTACTTCTGAGTCTAAGAGTGGGCTCTGCTTCCTGATGATTTTTAGCACAGCTGGACTTTGATGAGAACGAAATGATTACCAGCTGCAACTATTTCTCTTCTGCAATCATCTTTATTTGGGTCTCCTTGTCTTTTTGTTGTATAAGTTTATTTTCTTATAGGTATCAATTTATTATTAAGTTTCCCCTCAAGGTTTTTTGTTTGTTTTGTTTATTTAGAGAATATATATTCTTAGAGGCAGATATCCTGTCCCTTGGGATTTCCCCCAGGATCTTTGATCAGGGGCATATATCCTAAAAGCTTTCTGAATGAAAAAACCAAACAATTAGTAGATGCTTCTATCACCACCTAGAAGAGATCACATATGCAGGGAAGGGAATGGGATAGGGAAAATAGTATCAAAGAAAATCACAGCTCTCCTTTGCTAAGAGAGAAAGCTACGAATACCACATTGATTCTTCTGTCAGTTATTATTTATCAATTATTCCTTTAGCAGCACAAACAACTAAGTAGTAAAAGCAAAGGAATTATCTAGTGCTTGTCAATTTTTCTAATATAAAAATGGCAATATATGTCAGGGTGAAAGTGCTTTCCCTTTCTGAAAACTGGCACTATACATGCTGGAGTCCAAGTATGTCATCTAGGAACCACGAACAATTCCTGAGACTGAGGGAGGCAATACATTATAGTGGAAAGAACATGATCTTTTTGGAAAAAGACTGAGCGAGAGATCTGTGTTCCAGCTTTACTGCTCCCTAGTTGCATGACTCTGACCTCTTTTTCTTAATACACAAAATGGTACTACTATTTACCACCTGTGATTATGATCAATTAAATGACTTCACACTGTAAAGGATAATATAAGGTCCTGAACAGATATTTATTTCCTTCCCTTCGAGAAGGATTTGTGACCATTCTGAATACTGCTTAAGAACTGCTTACATGATTTAACACACTGGAATATCTCTTCATAAGCTTTAAAATGACTGTCCACACAACAGTATGTATAGGTAAATGACCTAGAATTCTGATTCTATCATGTACACTTTATTTTTTTAATGCCTATTTTGATAGAGAGAGAGAGAGAGAATGAATCTCAAACAGGCTCCACACTCAGTGCACAGAGTCCAATGTGGGGCTCAATCTCACAACCTCATGATCATGACCTGAGCCAAAATCAAGAGTCAGATGCTTAACCAACTGAGCCACTCAGGTGCCCCTGCTACTAGAACATTTTAAATTATGTATGTGTTACACATATGTTTCTACTGGATAGTACTTTTCAGACAGTAGTAAGGTCCTCAGGTTGGTTCACATAAGTCCAACGACCTGACAATACAGCTTATTTATAATCCAAACAGTAGACGCTGGAGCTCTGGATCCCAACAGTAGGAAATCAGAGAGAGTATGAAAGAAGAGGAAAATGTTTCTGCTCTACTATCTTTGGGAAGAGTGAATGGCAGGCAGAAATGTGGAATACTTGATGTTAACACTTCCTTTCTTTGTCCTCACTGCTGGCACTTCCTCTTCCGTTTGCTTAGGTCTTGTTAATTTAATCTTCTACTCTAGCATCTCTCCTAGGCTATTCTATCCTGCAAAGTGCTCCAAATTGCAAAAATGATCTTCATATTCCTTAATCCAAACTTTTTGGAATAGTTATATAGGGTGTTCTGAAAAAGCAGTATTGCTGAAATGACTCATATAGATACAAACAACTGGTTATTAAAGTTACTTATACATTTAAGTAAACCCTACCACTGACACAGGGCTCGAACTCAAGACCCCAAGATCAAGAGTTGCATGTGCTACTGAATGAGCTAGCCAAATGCCCCAAAGTTGCTTATTTATTTAAAACATACTTACTAAAATTTAGTAATCTTTCATAGACTAATAGTAAAAGACAAAAGTGAAGAAGGAAGTTAGTATGGAGAATACTCTGCTCCATGATAGTTCCCCTAGTGCTTTTATCCCCCCACAGCTTGCTCCCATTTTGGACTTAAGAGTTAAAACAAAAAACAAAAAACAAAAAACAAAAAACAAAGGCTTTCAAAGGCAACAGCACAGCTTCCGTTTTGGACAATGACTGTACTTATTTGTGTAAGGGTACTGCCTACAGAAAGCCTTCTGAACATCTAGAATGCTTATAATTTATTTAACACATTTTTCTCCCCCAAGTTTCCATTTTAGAAATCCACTTTTATTTGTATTTTATTATTTTTTGAAAAGTTTACTTAGAGAGAGTGAGCATGAGCTGAGGAGGGGCAGAGAGCAAGGGAGGCAAGGGAGGAAGAAAATCCCAAGCAGGCTCTGTGCTATCAGTGCAGAGCCTAATGTGGAGCTCGAACTCATGAACTGTGAGATCATGACCTGAGTTGAAATCAAGAGTTGGATGCTCAACCAACTGAACTACCCAGGGACCCCTCACTTTTATTTGTATTTTACAATCTTTAGGCCCAAAGAGCCCCCCTACTAACCCTAATATGGAATTTGAATTTTATATTTAACAGTAATGTAGGAGAGTGTGATGCTATCTAATTCCAGCAAACAGAAAACTAGAGTATCTTTTCTTAGTCTGAGTTTTTTCTGTAGAACTAATAGTTCTATTCCTCAAAACTATAAAGCTCCAGAACAGGTGGGTAAACAAAAGGCTAGAAATATTGACTATAATTTTATAGTAGAAAGTAACAAAGAGCATTTTGGGTAAAGTCTTTTCTTAAAAATAATTTATTCTCTAAAGATTTGAAGTCCCAGTGAATTATTGTTATACTGTATAATTTAATATTTTAAAATTCCAATGAAAGAGTATGATCTGTAAGAGTCTTTGGACTTTGAAGATGGAATCTGACTTGTACAATAACGTCTAAATGTCACCCCTTTTCAAAGGTTTACTTGTAAAAATAGATAAAATGTAGATCTCTGAATAAAAAAAGGGGGGGGTGAGGATTTAGAAGGACATAATCTAATTTCACAGATTTAAAAATTCTTAGTTGGGGTACCTGCGAACCATTATGGATTACTGTATTGTGTATTATGTTTTACTTGTTAGGACAAGAACTCAGATCTGAAAAATGTGACCGAGCAGTAAAATGTTACCTTAATTTTCTTTGTTCGGACTTCTACTGGCTGGTAAATTTTAAGGAATTCTTAATGACATGGGGTAGTGAGGTGAGGTGAGGGTGCACGATGAAAATATAGAAGTCAACCTAGCATTTTAGGAGCTTACAACAGAGACATTAACGAAGTCTAATATAACTGCTAATCAACTCTTATACTAGTTAGAGTAAAGGGGCACCTGGGTGGCTCAGTGGGTTAAGCATCTGACTTCCGCTCAGGTCATGATCTTGTGCTTTGTGGGTTCGAGCCCTACGTCAGGCTCTGTGCTGCCAGCTCAGAGCCTGGAGCCTGCTTCGGATTCTGTGTCTCCCTTTCTCTCTGCTTCTCCCCATTCATGCTCTCTGTCTCTCTCAAGAATAAATAAAAAATTAAAAAAAAAAATTAGAGTAAAAAGCCCACTTGTAGTTACTTTCTCGAATCTAAACCTCCTTTAATCAGATTTATCTTTCATACTTTGTTTACAACTGTGATTGTCATTAAAATCACGCCAAGATAATCAGATATGGGTGTTTGCTTAAGCATTTTGGACCATTTTTACTATCTGAAAAAAGTTTTCTTTGGGGAAAGATGGGAAAGAAATATGGCCCAACATTATAAGACACATAAAACTTCTAAAAGACTTGTTGCTATATTGCTGAAAACCTTTTTCTTTTAATATTTGAGGGGAGGGAGGGAGAGAAAGAGTGTGTGCACGTCGGGGAGGGGCAGAGGATCTGAAGCAGGCTCTGTGCTGAAGGCAGAGAGACTGATGCCAGGCTCTAACTCACAAACTGTGAGTCAAACACTCAATGGACTGAGCCACTAAGTAACCCCAAAAACTTTTTTGAACTAGCAAAATTTAATTGTATTTTTAAAACTCCCTCAAATCTCTCATTTATATCCCCAGGATAAATTATTTTAAGCACTAAGTTAAAATTTTTTTCATTTTATTTGAATCTACCAAGTTAGAATTTTTTAAAAATAAGAAATTCAGAAAAAATAAGATAACCAAGAGAGAAACTTCAGATATCAAAATATTTATTCCTCTAACTCCTTTCCAATTAACTATAACAGGAAGAGAACCAGGAGGCCCCAAGGAAACAATAAAAACCTGTATATGAAATTCTAATTAAACAGAATTAAGGAGAGGCTCCAACTTTACATTTAATGTTCTATTTCTTAAAAACACAACCTGAGTTGGAGTGTCTGGGGAGCTCAGTTGGTTAAATGAAAGACTCTGACTTCAGCTCAAGTCATGATCTCATGGCTGTCAAGCTCTGCATTATCAGCAAGAAGCCTGTTTGGGATTCTCTAGCTGCCCTTCCCTTGCTAGTGTGCATGCTCTCTCCCTCTCTCAAAATAAATAAACACTAAAAAAACCCCTAAATAAATATATACATACACACCTGAATCAAAGCAAAATAAAGGTTTAAGAAATCTGAGTCCTTTGTATATGGGTGCTTGCTATAGTATTTGTATGTATTTTTATAAATATTGAAATATTTTACCATCTTTAAAAAGTTTTAAAAGCTTTATTAAATGAAATAGTCCACAGAATATTTCTGGTAAAGCTGTTCTGTGAGAACCAATTAGGAGTACAGTTCAGGAACATGGCATGCAATCTGCTAGGGTTCTTCTTGCGATCTCAGTATGTGTCACTGATGAATTGTGTCTCTTTCTTGCTAAGCCTAATCACAAGTTTCAGAATTCTTTTCAAAGTGCTTCAGGAAAACAGGTAATAAGTGAGAGAGTAAGAAACACATATGGAGCTTAACTGCCATTTCTGGACAGAATGGATTTCTAATTATGCTATCTCAGTTCAGTGACATGGTTGAAGAATGGAGGTTTTTCTGGTTAACTGCATTTTCTAGTTTAGACTTTTTATTATTTATTTATTCTAATGTTTATTTATCTTTGACGGACAGTGGAGGGAGGGGCAGGGAGGATAGAGAGGGAGACAGAATCCAAAGCTGGCTCTAGGCTTTGAGCTATCAGCATGGAGCCTGACGCGGGGCTTGAATTTACGAACCAACCATGAGATTATGACCTGAGCCAAAGTCAAACTTACCTCACTGAGCCACCTAGATGCCCCTAGCTTATCAGACTTTTTAAGAACCTTATGCCCATGGGTTGTGAAAATACAAAATGGATGAAAAGTCTTTACCCAGAATAAAATAAATATACATGAGACAATCATGGTCTGTTACAAAAAGTCTTATTCTCCATTTCCAAAAGGGGCAGGCTGGAACTTTTTTCTTAGCTAAAAATAAGGAATGGGGATGTTAAGTATATGTATTCTTAAAATTATTTTTTAAATGTTTATTTATTTTTGAGAGACAGAGCTTGAGCAGGGGACAGGCAGTGAGAGGGAGACACAGAATCCAAAGCAGGCTCCAGGTTCTGAGTTGTCACCACAGAGCCAGACATGGGGCTTGAACTCATGAACTGTGAGATCATGACCTGAGCCAAAGTTGGACTCTTAACCTACTGAGCCACCCAGATGCCCCAAGAACACATATTCTTAAAAGCTGGGTTGTTTATATTAAAAAAAATAACTGGACAGTCTTTAAACATTTTAATCTAGGAGACTGTTAAAAACCTCAAGAAAGAAGATCTCTGCTTCACAGGACTCAAGGAATCTTTAACAGAACAACGGTTCCCCTGTCTGGTTTCCTTTTAAAATATAGAGAATACCTGGACAAAGCTCAGACCCAGGGATCCAAGTAATGTTTATGTCACCTATTTAAAAGAAGCCAATATTTAAATTTCAGAAGTGAGTATATTTTTTGGAAATGCAATATTTGGTTTCTTGCCCTTTCTTCCTATTCACACTGGACAGACTTAGAGCTAGCACTCTTCTTTCTAAATTCTGGAATTGCAAAGTTTTGGATCTTAGTAACAACAAGGATAAATTCTATCTGTAGCTCAACTATGGGCTTTTCACTTACTGGGTTTGTTTCAAACCGCACACCCTCTCAGCAGGTGACAATACACTCCCTCTCTCTCAGCGGGTAATATAATATACAGTGTCAGCAGAACACTGCTATCCTATATGTTCTTATAGATAACTTTTAGCTGTTCTTTTAGATACAATGCTCAGTTTACATATGTGTGGTCAGGTTTTAGGGCAGAGCATTCCTGGAACCAACAAGTCATAAAACAACACATGGCATGAACAAAAGCACCTATACAGAAATTCTTTAAAAGGTAGATTAAAAGCAAGTTAGTTAAGGTGGGGGAAGGCTGTCCTCCATTTTCTATTTGCTGCAAGAAAGAGCTTTTAAAAATTAAAGAAGACTCTTGGCAACATCCAGTTTAAGCATTACTATATGGGAGAAAACTGAAGTCAGAGACATATGGAAAACTTTATTTTCAGATGAATAAGGTTTCATTTTTTTTCCCTATAATTTCCTTCAGCAAATTCCTAACTCACATTCATAATTTCAGTCATGTAGTATTTGGATTCTTTAACCTAAAAACAACTTTTTAAATGTCTATTTTTGAAAGAGAGAGAGACAAAGAGAGAAAGACAGACAGAGACAGACAAGAGTGTGAGCCGGGGAGAGAAGAAGAGAAAGGGAGAACAAGAAACAAAAGCAGGCTCAGGGCGCGAAGCTGTCAGCACAGAGCCCAACCGGGGCGCCTGGAATCCATGAACCTGTGAGAGTGAGATCATGACCTGAGCTGAAGTCAGGCACTCAACCGACTGAGCCACCCAGGCATCCTAATTCTTTAACCTTTTTTGTGGTATAGGTTATTTCACTCCCAACCAGGACTCATGTTTACTATTCTTGCACTTTTTCAGCTGTAACACTTTACTTCCCTAAGTGAGGTGCCTAATGAAGCTTTTGTTACTCATCTGCTCATTAGATCTCAATTTGTATTACCTCCTGACACAGTATTTTTTATTATGTAGAATGTAAGTACCACCGTGCAGAGACTGTACTGCTGTATCCCCAAGTGCCTAAGGGCAGGCACTCAATAAATATTTGTTAAATGAGGGAATACTTAAAATGTGTAGTTGATAAAGAATAAAGAAACATATCAGAACTAGAACAGCGGTTAAAATAACACGATTATTCCGTTTTTCCTTTTCCCAATTTTGTAAATGAGTTTTCAGATTATCTAAACAACTTTTTGCTACACCAAATTATTTAAGGGATTTAGACCGTACACATTTAAAAATGACTTTTAAAGTCTTTTTCATCTGCAGTAATTTTTAGATAACTAGCAAGTAATAGTTAATTCTCACTTCTCTAAGATATTACAATAACTATTCTTCCATCTAAACACACCTGTAGTCAGGACATCACTGCATTGATTTGGTAGTTAAGCAAGAATGAAATCTAAGCTTATAGCATTGAGGCAGCACCACGAAAGGAAGTAAGAGTGTGATCTGGTGACTGGTGAGTTCCCTTTTCCTCAATTAAGCAGGTATCTCTCCAGTATGGATCTGAGTCATTCCAGTTCTCAGCATGATCAGACTAATTAACTATGTGCTAATTCTAAACAGCGTAAGTTTAAGATGCTGCAAGATAAAATGATTTAAGATTATTCAAGCTTCAAAAAAACCCAGCAACATGCCATGATTTGAAGATATTCAGATTCTCCTCTAGAAAGGATGGCATGTGATTTTGTTTTTCATATTTAAAAAATGTAATATACTTGATAACTTTTATAAGAATGAGCTTATAGACAATACTAACTTTATGACAAAATTTGTCAGACTGTTATCTATGTTCCCCAATAATTTTATAAAAGATGTTTACAGGCCCCTAAGTTAGCTCAAAAGACTTCCTTGTCAATAACTTATCGAATGAATAGCACAGTATTAGAACCTATCTGCTACATCTAACAACCCTATAGGAAAAGTTACTCACAGTCTAACTTGATGTGCTGTGTCTATGGGAGCAGAATCCAATAGAACTAGGAAGAAAAGCAACTGACATTTCAGGGATTTGAGTGAATGAACTCAGTAAGAGCCTCTTTTGGGGGTATAAACTATCCTGCCTCCTACACACAGCCTCAGACTGTCCTGGACACATTCCACTCCATCTGCTACTGCTTTCAACTACAGTTCCCTTCCTTCGGCCGGAGTGCTGATCAGAATATGCAGTTTTATAATAGCTCTTCTTGTACTGGGCTGTGGCTGAATGATACAGGCCTTTCAAGTCAAGCTTTTCTCTGCTACCACTCACCTAATGTACCAAATGTAAATAGTCTTCTTCCCAAATCAAAGCAGATGGCCTGGAGCAAGTCACACTTGTCATTGTCAAAAAAGAGCTAAAGGAATTAATAAATCATATTTTTAAAAGATTGTCCAAAAATGATAATTTTGGATTAATAACCAAAGTATAAGAAAATGTGTTGTAAAATACGCCATGCAAAATGAATACAAACTTTAAAAATATATCTACAACTTATATCAGATGAAGATCATCTATTTTTAATGGTTATCTTTTCATCTTACTCCACACATTTGAGTGCAAGATTTTAACTGTCAGACTCACATATATTAATAACTAAAATTTACCTGGTACTATGTGCCAGGTACTACACTTTATCTTTAATGTCTTTGTATTATGGTCTCAACAATGAGAAAACAATGACTTTAGAAGGCAAAATAACGTGTTCCAGGTCACAAAGCTAAGTAAATGGTGAAACCGGTCTCTGGATTTCAAAATACATGTTTCAATATTAACACTACATTGCTAGCTACACATCTCTACCAGTAGATTAAGTCGTATAGAAACTGAAATCCAAAACTCGTATTCTTTTCCACACATCTCCTCCTCCTCCTCCTCCTCAATGTTCATTTAAGTAGCTACCCCTTACCTAGTTGCCCAAGCTGGCCTTCATAGATTCTCACTGCTCCTTACCTCCCATTCTCTACCTATCTTACCTCTTAAACCATCTAGACTCCATCTACTTCTTTCTGTCTCAATTACAGTCAGGCCTCAACTACCTCACAGGCTACAGCACACGAGTTCTCTATGAAGGGACCCTCTGGTGATAGAGTCTATATATCCAGACAAAACATAGCTGATTGAAGTGGAAAAGTAATAAACTCAGATTCCAAAAATAGGGCTGAACGCAAGCAACACTTGACATTAATAAATTCCAACATCTGGGACAATCTTTTTGAGCTAAAATTCTTGTAAAAGAATTTATTTGTCTAGCTTTTCATTCCATCTTTCTTCCTAAACACTGGCTAAAACCCTGCTTAGTGATGCTTCTGTAGCAAAATCTTTCCCGCTTAAGTATATTTATTTTCCTGCTGCATACCTGAATGGCTTTGAAAACTGTCACCAACACAAACCACTCACCTATATATACACTAATCTTACGTTCTGTTTTCCTTCCAAAGAACATACCACAACCTAAGAGCGTGACAGGCAGCTGTATGAAGATTTTATAAAAATTTGAGCTTTTTAGCAAAACATATAATAATAATAGCACCTTTTTACAGTTACAATGTTTTGTATTTTTAAAGTACTTTCATATCAATGATTTCATTCTTCAGCAGTCATGTTAAGTAAGTCTTATAGATGTTATTTTCAGATCAGAAAACTACTCAGAGACAATGTCATTCTGTCTAGGTCCCAAGGCTATTATGCAGAAGACCTAAGATCAAATTCTAAAGAGAGACCCTCCATTCACAGCTCTTCCCACTATTTATCACTGCCTCTATTTTGAAAAAATGTTTTGATACATAGTAAGAATTGTCTTTATAAATAAAATTTCATTTCTTCCTTAAGTTATTTCAACCATTACTTAAGATATACCTATTTGTAAAGGAGAAAGAATGACCTAAATATAGAAGAATGACAGCAAAAATCAACTTCGTTTAGAATTTCTATGCGAAAACAAATGATCTAAAGAATTACAAATATTTCTTTCCTTATTAGAACCAAAAAATAGGAAAAATCTATAGCTATCAAGTTAATCTCTAACAAAAATTTTATACAATACACCACATACAATGTGGTTAAAATAAGAGCCCAGAAAATGAAGATAACTATGACACATAGAAATGAGCTGTAAAAAGCATGCACAGAAAGAACATGCTTTCATTTAGAACAGCATGCTTCAATTAAAATTGCAGGCAATCTAAGGAGAATGTAAAACTGATGTAAAACTTACCTACTTTGCAATTAAACTGAATACACATTTACAGAAAGACTGCTCTCCTTTTTTTGGTCAGAACAAGCCAACAACAGCAAGTAGCCAGAAATTACAATTAATATAAAAGAAAAATTCAAGAGGAAATGGATTTGCTGGACTCGTTATATATTCAGTTTTGGCTTTAAGAAATGAGAGATTATTTGCAATGAGGCTGGCAAGACAGGAAATTGGGTTAAAATTGATCAATCTTTTAAATGGCTTTTCTAAGTACAACTTTTTTTTTTTTAGGGGGGGAAATTCTCTTTAGTATTTTGTATCTCTTTGTAATGATATACCTTGAATCTTCATAGCTCCCAGAAATAAGGAGTTTTAGAAAAGTAGTTGGATTCACTAGTCCCAATTATCGTACTTCTCTTATTTAAGAGGAAAGTCAGATAGTATAAAACATGAAAAGCCAAATAAGAGATCCACGAAGAAATTAACTTAGAAGGCGACCAACTGTGTAGCTTATTCTTACCTTGGTTGTTTTTTTCACGGGTTGACATTTTTGCTGGTTGAGACAAAAATGACATATCTTACAATAAAAACTGGGCATTTCCTTAAATGACTATAATAAATGCACTTCTCTTTGATTACTAAGAGCTAATAAAGTACACTGAATGAAAATAAGCCAATATTTTTAACAGTTAGCAAAAATTTAACTGGTGTAGTAAAGCAAGAGAAATTATTTTTAAAAGAATTTTTAATTTACCTTGGTTGATGATGACATCTTTATGCCTACAAGAAAAGACATTCAAAAGACATTTATGTTATAATTTTACTTAGCTTACCATTAGAATCACCTAAAGAAATTGTTTAAGTTTCAGTGCCTAGGCCACACCCAAGATAAATCTTTAGAAATGAAATTCAGACAGCATTATTTTAAAAAGTTTGTCACTGGTCTCAACTATTAATATATATCCTGTTTATAAAACAATGAATATTCCATAAGATCATCTAAACAATGAAAGTATAGAAAGAATTTACCAAAAATATCCAAATCTTATGGTATTAGACTTATTTGACTGGGGAACATGAACAGGAATATATAGCTGTACTTCTTTATTTTTTTTTTTGAACACTTAGAAGAAAAAAGGATACATATTATAATTTTTTAAAAATGATCCAAAAACAGGCATATAATTGGACATGTGAGCATGACAGTCACATACTTATTAATTATCAGATAACTGAAAAAGTATAATACTTACTTATCTGAATTTTTTATAACTTTTGATATTAATTTTGATGTTGAAACTGCTCTCAATAATTTATTACGACTCTCATCTGAATTTTCCCATGAATTATGTGACTTTTCAGTTGTCAGTGGTCGTTTTATGCTGGAAGAAACATATTAATTTCTTAGAGATAAATTCTTTGAGTAGCAATGACATTTAATTGACAGCTTAAACAGAACATAAAAGCAGCAATTAACATTTCCTTAAAGCTAATCCAGAAAAGAGAAGGAAGGATTAGTTGAAAGGTTCTGCCTGGATGAGTGCAGGAGTTACACAAGGCATTCACTAAGTCTGTTTATAATTTTTGCTAGAACAAATATTACTTGATTTAAAAAATCAATCTATCCTTTTTGATAATAAGAAAAAAAAAATCCATGTGCTTAAATCCCTGAGTAAGATATTTCTCATAATTTGTGAAACTGTGTGAGTTTGTGAAAAAAACAAACCAAAAAAAAAAAACCTATACTTTTTCAAGGTCATTACAAGCTGCTATTTTCATCTTATATATCCTTGTATAATTAATTATATATGATACAAATGACAATTTATAAGTAAAATGTAGGACTAAAGGTAAACTCACATGACATCTTTTAAAGATAGTGATCAGAAATAAATAAATAAAACATATGTATTATCAACGCTGATCCATATATTTGTAAATGAAATTTTTGATTTATAAATGATTTTTTGGTTGCATTGCTAACTATCCTACCACTCATCCAGTCTCCAATACTTCTGGCAATAGTATATCCAAAGAGCAATTTAGAATGGCAAGCACATTTCCACGAGACCTAAGAAGCTGGAAAAAAGATCTGGGACAAAGAAGATACCAAGTCAAATCAGAACCTTAAAGAGATTGATTATAAAAAAGCCACCTTTAATCACACACAATCCAGAGTTATGTAACATTAATAAACTATATCCAAGAAGAACTCCACATGGCACCAGGGAAAAAAATTACAAACCATTTAGATAGCAAAATAATCTGCGTGAGACACACAGACAAAGCATTTTTTAAAAGTTAAACATGCATCAATCAAATCAAGAGTGTTTTGCTTTCCCAAATTTCCATTAGGGATTTGAGACAGAATATTAAATTGAGCAAATAAAAATATATTATATATCTTTTTGGAATGGTTATCATTTATTTTATTAAAATATTTTCCTAGCTAGTTCTGGGAATGGTTTAATATTTTCCTAAGATTTCCAAGCAGCAGTATAATGATAAAATATATCTATACCTAGTCATAAAGCTTGAATCAGCATTTCTAAAGCAGGCAAATTTCATTAAGTTGGTCTAAATATTTGATTACAAGGCAGCTGCAGCACTGAACTCCCAGCATGCAGGTTTAGATCCCCAATTTAGGCTCACACACATTGTTAGCATGTTTCTCCCTTCTCCCCCTCTCATAACTTTAAAATATTAATTATTACAGACACAGAGAGAAGCCCTCAAGCAAGCCTTTAGCATAGAAAAGACCAGGTGAAATGATTTCTCTACTCAAGCAAGAACTTATCCTCCCAAAACCCAAAACTGAAACTGAGATGCAGTCAAAATGAAGAGCCATTTGTTGAGAAGGGCCCTTGTTAAGTTCAAGGTTGTAATGATGCCAAAAATATGATGAGGATAATTACATGACAATTTTCTGTCCATGGTTTTAAATTTATGTATGGTTTATATAAATTTTTAAAATTTTATAATTTTATTATAAAAATATTGTTTGGTTTCAAAGTAAGTTATTGTGGCCTTCCTTTCATCAAATTGTTTATAACTTAGGGATTTTTTTTCTTCCCAGTCTTAACTGATAAGTTTTGACCTTAAATCTTCATTCCCCAATATGCTAAAATACAGACCTTAGCAACAAAGAAGTGGGGGGGAGGGGGCGGTAAAGCCAGTAGTCTTTTCTATTGGAATTCATGGATAGCCAACTTTTCTCAAGTCACAGAATTCAGGTATCATTACAACCATTCCCTAGCTCTGTACTCAGGGACAGTTAAAACCTTTTGGTGGGAGTAGAATTCTTGCTTTCTTGAGTTTGTCTGTGTATTTGGAGAGGCTGTGAAGAGGGCTGGGGAGAAGGTGATGCTCGAATTTGTGGACTTTGATCATTAGAATGAGATTCCTCTTTTTTTTCTCTCTGTCCTTGTGGTTTTTCTTTCTTTTTTTCTGTACCACTGTAAAATAAAGTATAACATGGAACAACACATATTTAAACAAATAAAAGATATATCAAGCGATGGAAAAAGTGGTTATTATATAATTCAAAATGCTAAAGCATTCAGCTAATACAATTTATACTGCTTTCATATAATGATGAAAATACTTCTTTGAAAATTCTGGAAGCTATTAAAAATCTTCAGTGAAGAATTTATAAGAATATCCTATGAAGACTGGTCCTTTGGGAACCAAATGGCCCAATGCACTTTGCCATCTTGGCAGATTCTGGGGAACGACAGCAGCTCTATTAGCTTACTTCAACTTACCCAAATCAGAGTGACACTTTCCATTTCTTCTGTAAAACATACTGAATGATGTGCAAGGCACACTAAATGCTATGATTAGGAGATTATCCTCTAATTCCCATTTCTTCTGTGTATTTCTCCTCCTAGTTGAGTTCTGAATTTACCAACTGACTCCCCCCACCAGTCCAGAACCTGTTTATGCCAGCTGAACTTGTTATTTTAATTATGTAAATTAGTTAAATACAAGAAAACTGACATACATAGAAAAGACAACTGTAATTTCCACGAAAACCAAGTTGAATGTTCTGGAAAGACTCCATAGGAATTAGTGAGAAAAAAAAACTGCTATTAAATTTTATGTAGGTGAGAAAATTAAAATGTAGGTTGAAGAAAAAATCCTAAGAGACGGGGGCGCCTAGGTGGCTCAGTTGGTAAAGTGTCTGACTTCAGCTCAGGTCACAATCGCATGGTTTTGGGTTTGAGCCCCGCATCGGGCTCTGTGCTGACAGCTAAGAGCCTGGAGCCTGCTTTGGATTCTGTGTCTCCCTCTCTCTGCCCCTCTCCTGTTTGTGCTCTATGTCTCTTTCACTCTCAAAAAATTAACATTAAAAATAAAAACTAAAAAATAACAAAAAGAAAGGAATGGGCTGTTTTGCAAGAGTTTAAAATTTTTTACTGTCTTAAAACTGAAACTAACAATTACAAAAAATAAGTCATGGGTATATTGTATGCAAGATAGTCAACCAGGACTTTAATCAGACAAACAGAGGATGGGAGGCTCAGCCTTTCATTAAAAAATTGACAAATATATGTTAATATATTTAGAGTTAAAATATTTAAGATACTTATGTATAAATTCCTGTGATTCTGCACTTTGACTTGATTAATGAAGCACACTCCATTCCCAGTCATTGGATAAGAGTCCTTCTATTGCACATTTTTGACAATACAGATGGAATCAAGATCTGAATTCCATGGTTGAAAAGGCAGAAAACTATCAACTGTCTACAGTTCTTAATGAAAGAATATTTTGTAATTTGACTATAAGGTGCATAAATCTACAAGGAAGTATGCTTAAGAACATATTAAACAAATATATACAATATACAGAATTTATTATAGAGTAATAATTAAAAATGTTACAGTATTTTTTAAATATAATTTTAAAAGTGACATTTAATTTGATTCAGTCTGATACCTTCCGACCACAGACTGGCCCCCAACTGTCTACTTCATGTTCAGTTTTTAAAAGTGTCTGCTGAGAAATACAGTTCTATTTCAAAAATAACAGACTAACACTGAAATTTAAAACTGAGTTAGAAATTCCTTCTTATTGGTCTTCAAACTATCCTGAATGCTGAATGTACAAGACACCAGTCTTATGTGGGCCCAATACAACCTACAGGAGGTTTTCCTCCTGAGTATTTAAAGCAAAATACAAAGCCTCTTTGCACCATAAAGTAACAAACTCAGCTAGTCTTAAGATTACTGAGTTACTATTGTGCATAATACTGATCACTGTACAGGACCCAAGTTGTTACATAAAAAGATGAGCTGAATCCAAACTACTACTAAAAACAAAGATGTTTATTAAAAATTTCCACTATGCATTTGTTTTCTTGTAACTTGTCCTTTTCTACTAAAAGGGAAGCATAGATAATACATTTTGGCATGCTCTGGAGGAGAAAAGTCTGGATTCTAAAATAACAATGATTTCAAAGACTGAATTCTACAAGAGGCTTTTAAAAGGTCTAGAAGACCGGGACACATGACTGGCTCAGTCAGTGCAGCATGCAACTCTTGATCAAGGTTTGAACTCCCATGCTGGGTAAACAGATAATTTAAAAATAAAAAATCTTTAATAAATAAGTAAATAAATAACCCAAAGATGTTACTTCTTTACCATTCCTGTAGCCAAATATTTGATTAGCATCTATAAATCCACACTGATAAATAACTCAAATCACTGGCATTAATTTAATAAGGCAACCATTTTCTATCAGTACATTTTAAATATAATTCTACTACTTAAGTTCTTTGAAGAAAACAGTTGTAAGATTATGTAGTTGTTCTCTTATGGTCTCTTCAAACTCTATGTGAGATAATCTGCTAGGAATTACACAAAAGTGGAAAAATTCTGTAAGTAATTTTAATGAAACAGATTAAATCACTGATGAAAAGAACATCTAGAATGTAAATCTGTAGTTCATGGAAGCTTTTCTGCAGTGTTTCCACTGCCCTTCTACCTACCATCCCCTAATACACTCACACAAACATAGTACTATGGTATTTTGAATTATGCCTTTGTTTTATGGTCATGGTTAAAGAATAAAAGTTATAATAGTGTTCCACCTCCCACAAATGTAAATATATATTGAAGATTCTATTTCTCCTTTAAAAACTCCTGTATCAAATGTATTCCTTGCTGTAGAAAATGTGCTTATATAATTAAATATAGTGATGTTTATCTCCTCAACAAATGCTTGTTAAAGAGTAATAAAACCAGGGGCAGGTGAGTGGCTCAGCTGGTTAAGCATCTGACTCTTGATTTCAGCTCAGGTCATAATCTCATGGTTCCTGAGTTCCAGAGAGTCTACTCGAAATTCTCTTTCTGCCCTTCCCGCTAGCATGTGTGTGTGTGCACGCGTGCATGCATGCATATGCTCTCTTGCACTCTCAAAATAAATAAATTTAAAAACAAATGAAAAGAAACAAACCAAACCAGGAAATAAAAACACTTCCTTTAGTAAGAACCAAAAAGTTCCTCATACAGCTCCATAGGTTACATAAATGTAAACTGAATGAGTACACTCTGGGTGTGTGTCTATATTCAGAGTTAAAGAATTCAAAGGACATGCTCACTTTATTTCCATACAGCTCTATTTCATATTTTTTTCAAAAGTAGAATTGTCATATTCAGACAATTTTGCAATGGTAGCTTTTCTTTCCCTTATAAATGGATACCTTTTAGCAGCAGATGAAAGAGTTTCTTTCCTTGCAATTGCGACAGAGCTGGTGTGGCTTGGCTTTCTGTTTGCACCACTCCCGTTGGTTATACAGGACATAGAAATGGCTTCTCGAAGGCCTGGCTGGCCTAAAAGTGGTTAAGAAAAAAATTTTACATTAAACTTCAAAACATTCCTCAAAAATTGGGAATTTAAAAATTAAGTCCATTATAATGTGTTTAGAACTAAGTAAGCAGACTGCTCCCTTTGGTAAGCAGAATACAGTATTACTCTCAAAACAATCTCTTCAAACAGATCTATAAAAAGGCCATGCTAAATTGCTACAATGCAGCTAGATTTATTCTCTAGCTAAATGGTTTGCACCCTGCACACAGGTTTTAAAAAACATGATTCAAAGCTGTGCTTCAAGTAAACTACAAATCTCCACATCACTGATTTTCAGAAATCACTCAGGTTCGATACCACCTCATGCCGGTCAATGTGGCTAAAATTAACAAATCAGGAGACTATAGATGCTGGCGAGGATGTGGAGAAACAGGAATGTAAACTGGTACAGCTGCTCTGGAAAACAGTGTGGTGATTCCTCAAAAAATAAACAAAACCACTCCCCTATGACCCAGCAGTAGGACTGCTAGAAATTTACCCAAGGGATATAGGAGTGCTGATGTATAGGGGCACATGTACCCCAATGTTCATAGGAGCACTTTCAACTAGCCAAATCATGGAAAGAGCCTAAATGTCCATCAACTGATGAATGGATCAAGAAGATGTGGTTTATATATACAATGGACTACTACATGGGAATGAGAAAGAATGAAATCTGGCCATTCATAGCAACGTGGATGGAACTCAAGGGTGTCATACTAAATGTAGTAAGTCAGGCAGAGGAGGACAGATACCATGCCTTTTCACTCATAAGTGTAACAGGAGAAACCTAACAGAGGCCCATGGGGGAGGGGAAGGGGAAAAATAGTTGGGGGGAGGGAGGCAAACACGAGAGTCTCTTGAAGACTGAGAACAAACTGAGGGCTGATGGGAGAGTAGGAGAGGGGAAGGGGAGTGATGGGCATAGAGGAGGGCACTTGTGGGGAAGAGCACTGGATGTTATATGGAAACCAAACTGACAAAAAACTATAAAAGAAAAAAAAATCACTCAGGTTCTACTGAAACCAAATTATTTAGAAATCCTAGAACCATGTTAAATCTTACAATATTATTCCATATAAATAAAGTATAAATCTATAAAGCAACCTCTTGCTTTCTTAATTTATATTGCAGAAGGATTGTAATATATATGTGATGGGTATGGGTAAATAGGAGACCTATTTCCTAGAAAAACTTTCACATATAATAATTTATAGCAACCCTCAAATTATGCTAGTGTCACTGGTCATCAAATCTACCACTGGTCTGCCAAACAGGTGACTTCCGGTTGATTTGACAACTTTTTTTTATTGTGGCAAAATACTTATAACAAAATTTACCACTTTAAAAGATACAATTCAGTGGCATTTAGCATATTTACCACTGTGCAATCATATTCAATTCCAGAACATTCTGATCACCCAAAAAAGAAACCCTGCACTCACTGAGCACTGACTTCATATTTGTTTCTTTATCCCCTCAGCCCATGTCAAACATTAATTTGCATCATCTCTTTGTATCTACCTATTCTGATTATTTCATATACATGGAACCGTACAATATGTGATCTTTTGTATCTGGCTTATTTTACTTAGCACAATGTTTTCAAGGTTCATCCATGTGGCAGTATATATGAGTACTGTATTATTTTTTATGGCTGAGTAATATTCCATCATATGAACATACCACATCTGTTTATCCATTCATCTGTTAATGGACAATTGGGTAGTTTCAATCTTTAGGCTAATGTGAATTGTACTGACATAAATATTTTGATACAAGTTTTCACTTGAACATCTGTTTTCAATTCTCTGGGGGTATATAACTTAAGAGTAGAATTCCTGGGTCACATGATTATTTTAACTTAATGAGGAACCAGTAAGACAGCAGGTGCACAACTTTACAATCCCCCCAGCAATGCATAAAGGATTATTTCACCACATCCTTGCTAACGCTTGTTATTTTCAGTCTTTAAAAAAAATTGTAGCCATCTCAGTTAATATTAAGTGCTATTTCACTGCGGTTTTGATTTACATTTCCCTAATGATGAGAATCTTTTACTGAGCTTGTTGGCCATTTGTATTTCTTTAGAGAATTATCTATTCAAATCCGTTGCCCATTTTTCAACAGAACAATATGACATAAATTGTTCATAATGCACTCTTACAATCCTTTTATTTCTGAAAGGTTCCCACTTTCACTTCTGATTTTAGCAATTTTTAAAATATTTATTTACTTATTTTGAGGCTGGGGGAGGGTCAGAGGGAGAGGGAAAAAGAGAATTCTAAGCAGGCTCCATGCTCCAGTACAGAGCCTGACTTGGAGCTTGATTTAAAAAAACCTGTGAGATCATGACTGGAACTGAAATCAAGAGTGGAATGCTTAACCAACTGAGCCACCCAGGTGCCCTTCTGATTTTAGCGATTTGATTATTTTTAATGTTTATTTTTGAAAGAGAGAAGAGAAGAGGAGGAGAGAAGAGGGAGAGAGAGAGGAAGAGAAAGGGTGGGGGGGGAGAGAGGGAGAGACACACACACACACACACACACACACACACACACAAAATCTGAAGCAGGCTCCAGGCTTTGAGCTGCCAGCAGAGCCTGACATGGGGCTTGAACCCACGGACTGCACCATGAGATCATTACCTGAGTGGAAGTTAGACACTTAACTGACTATGCCACCCAGGTGCCCCAATTTTAGCAGTTTAAAGCTTCCTTCTTTTTCAGTCTACTTAAAATCGTCGTTTTTTGATCTTTTTTTTTTTTTAATTTAGAGAGAGAGAGGGGGGCAGGGGAGGGTCAGAGAGAGGGGGACACACAGAATCTGAAGACAGGCTCCAGGCTCTGAGCTGTCAGCACAGAGCCTGACGTGGGGCTCGAACCCATGAACTGCAAGATCATGACCTGAGCTGAAGTCGGACGCTCAACTAACTGAGCCACCCAAGCGCCCCTGTTGATCTTTTAAAAAACCAAATCTTGGTTGCATTGGTTCTGTTGTTTTTCTGTTTTCCACTTCATTTATCTCTAATCTTTATTATTTCTTTCCCTCTGCTAGTGTTGGGCTTAGTATTTCTCTTTTCTATTTCTTTAAAATTAGAAATTTTTGAAATTTTTTTTAACACAGGCATTGACGGCTACAAATTTTCCTCTGAGCACTGCTTTTGCTATATCAACAGCTGGTTGTGAAATATAGTAAAACCTTGGTTTGTGAGCATACTTCGTTCTGGAAACAAACTTGTAATCCAAAGCACCTGCATATCAAAGCAAATTTCCCCATAAGAAATCATGGAAACTCAGATGATTTGTTCCACAACCCACAAGTATTCATATAAAGACGATTATAATACAGTAATATAATTCAAAATGATAACTACAAAATATGAAGAAAAATAAACAAATTAACCTGCACTTATCTTTGAAAACCTTCATGGCCGGTGTGAGGGAGACAAGAGAGATAAGGGTTATTGTGTAGGACGACTTTCACTATCACTAATGGAATCACTACTATCTCTTGGCCCAACAGAACCTTTTGCTGCATGGGGGGCATTGTATACACTCGCATGGATGTGGACTACAGTACAGTATGAATACTCTCTTGTCATATACTGTATTTAATGTATCTGGCAATAAGGCAGCAGAGGAAAGGGTCTATATTTACAAGCAGCCTGACCTAGAATGAAGCAAAGCATTCCTGAGCTTACCCCCCCCCCTTTTTTAATGTTTTTTATTTATTTTTGAGAGAGAGAGACAGCATGAGCAGGGGAGGGTCAGAGAGAGAGGGAGACACAGAATCTGAAGACAGGCTCCAGGCTCTGAGCTGTCAGCACAGACCCGACGTGGGGCTCGAACCCACAAACCGTGAGATCATGACCTGAGCTGAAGTCAGATGCTTAACTGACTGAGCCACCCAGGTGCCCCCCTGAGCTTACTCTTGTATGGAAAAGCAAAGGACTGTCCATAGGCGCTTTGAAGTGACAAAATATGCACTAGTGCCAGTTGTGGGCACCTTCCAATGTTCTGAAAAATCAGATTTCTGCGAAACACTGGAGCCTGAGACGGAGCATGTGATACAATCATCCACAACCCCGCAGAGAGAGAGAGAGACAGAGAAACAGAGACAGGGACACACATGCGGAGAGAGAGAGAGAGAGGGAGAGAGAGAGTGAGAGAGAAACCACCATTGGCTTAGTTGTGATCATGTGGTTTTCAGCATCACGTACCACATGTATTGCAGGACATGATTCATTTATCAAGGAAAATTTATTAAAATATTTGCTAATCTCACAGAACACTCGTAGAATAAGTTACTTGCGATGCAAGGTTTAGTGTATAATTTTTTGCTTTTTGTTAACACACTAAAAAAACCCCATTAACCACTACATAAAACACACACGCACAGTCTGCAATCTACTTTCTTAAAAAAAATTTTTTTAATGTTTATTTTTGAGAGAGACACACACAGAGTGCTAGCGAGGGGGGGGTCAGAGGGAGACCCAGAATTCAAAGTAGGTTCCAGGCTCTGAGCTGTCAGTACAGAGCCCAACGCAGAGCTCAAACTCACAAACTGCGAGATCATGACCTGGGCTGAAGTGGGACACGGACACTTAACCGACTGAGCCACCCATATGCCCTGCAGTCTACTTTCTAAGCTCTCTTTCAATGTCCCAAACCTTGTTTCAAAAAGGAGATCAGGAGGGCCATGCGGACAGCGAGGGAGTCCCGAACCCGCAGCCCGGCGCTCCTCCCTCGAGCGCGGGCGACTTGGTGGCTGCTGGAGTAACCGCTGCCTTTGTTTGGAGCGACTGTCCCAGCCTCTCACGCCGTCGCGCACCCACCCGCCTGCCCGTGGTCCCCGAAGCCTCATTCGGCTCGTGCCGCGCGGATACCGGATACGGCTGCCGGGCCTGAGTGTGGGCTTTGAGCGGGAGGAGGAGGAGCGGCGGCGCCTGGGCGGCAGGCAATGGGGAACTGCTGCTGGACGCAGTGCTTCGGCTCCTCCGCAAGGAAGTGGGGCGGCTGCAACGTGTAGGAGGTGGTGGAGGATCCAAGTATTTTAGAACATGCTCAAGAGGTGAGCACTTAACTATAGAGTTTGAGAATCTAGTAGAAAGTGATGAAGGGGACAGCCCAGGAAGCAGTCATAGGCCTCTTACTGAGAAATTGTTAACCTAAGAGAAAGGCATTATGATTCTATTGCTGAAAAACAGAAAGATCTTGATATGAAAATTCAAAAAGAGTTAGCCTTACAAGAAGAGAAGTTAAGACTAGAAGAAGCAGCTTCATACGCTGCACAGCGTGAAGCAGCCAGGGCAGCAAAGCAGCAAAAGCTCTTGGAGCAAGAAAGGCAGAGAGTTGTGCAGCGGTACCATCATCCTTCAAGCAGTGGAGAATATCAGAGTTCAGGACCAGAAGATGACTTTGAATCTTGTTTAAGAAATGTAAAGTCACAGTATGAAGTTTTTCGAAGTAGTAGACTCTCATCAGATGCCACAGTTTTGACACCAAATACAGAAAGCAGTTGTGATTTAATGACCAAAACTAAATCAACTAGTGGAAATGATGACAGCACTACCCTAGATCTAGAGTGGGAAGATGAAGAAGGAATGAATCGCATGCTTCCAATGAGAGAGCGTTCCAAAACAGAGGAAGACATCCTCCGAGCAGCACTCAAGTATAGCAGCAAGAAGACTGGAAGTAATCCTACATCAGCCTCTGATGATTCCAACGGGCTGGAGTGGGAGAATGATTTTGTTAGTGCCGAAATGGACGATAATGGCAATTCTGAGTATTCTGGATTTGTGAATCCTGTATTAGAACTGCCTGATTCTGGCATAAAGCAATCTGATGCAGATCAACAGAAACAATAGGACAAAACTGTGTGACCCTGTTTATCAGTTGTGACCAAATTTTAAAAACCAACTAGAATGTATAAATGGTTGTGCTGAGCCTTTTTGTAAGAGGGAGATAAGAAACCATGTTGTAAATGCTTATTAGAAAGGAATAGAAATGATAGGCTGTATCTGAGTTGCTTCAGAATTAAGTGCAATTTCATCATCTGCCTTCTGCTTTTCAAAAACAATTTAATGGTTCTGTCATGTTATTAAATTTATTTTAACTCATCTTTATAGCATTCCTGTTTGCCATTTGTAGATTTTCACTTCAAAAAATAGTTTTATCTTTACTTTGAGTGCTTTCACAAGCCTATTTCAGTAGCTCTCTATGAAAATATTAAGGCATTTTTTGTTAATTCTCAGCAGATGTGAAGAGAGGAGGAGGGACTGCCAGATCAGATTTATAATCGTGTTCCCGTGTCCAGCATTATTTACTTTTATGACTTATTTAAATTTTATTTTCTAGCAGTAAGCACAATTGAGGAGATGACCCTAAGAAACGCTGAAGTATCCGTTTCCTTCTGCACTTACTGTAGATCCTCCTATGATAGTGTCGATTCGGTCTGAACAAAGGATAATATGTTACAGTAAGCCTTCAGAATTCAGACACTTGAAGCTGGTAATCAAAAGTAATATTAAAGAAAAACATATATTTAGGTTTTTCCCTTCCTTTTACATGCTGCCAATATAAATGAATATTGACTTTAAGTTAATTGATATATTAAATTTCTAAGTGTCATTTTTA